>NC_092722.1:813719-1091189 GCF_047496885.1 Scyliorhinus torazame
GTTGTCACTGTCTCGCTCTGTGCTGTCGGGGGGTTGTCACTGTCTCGCTCTGTGCTGTCGGGGTTGTCACTGTCTCGCTCTGTGCTGTCGGGGTTGTCACTGTTTCGCTCTGTGCTGTCGGGGTTGTCACTGTCTCGCTCTGTGCTGTCGGGGTTGTCACTGTTTCGCTCTGTGCTGTCGGGGGTTGTCACTGTTTCGCTCTGTGCTGTCGGGGTTGTCACTGTCTCGCTCTGTGCTGTCGGGGTTGTCACTGTTCTCGCTCTGTGCTGTCGGGGTTGTCACTGTCTCGCTCTGTGCTGTCGGGGTTGTCACTGTCTCGCTCTGTGCTGTCGGGGTTGTCACTGTCTCGCTCTGTGCTGTCGGGGTTGTCACTGTTTCGCTCTGTGCTGTCGGGGTTGTCACTGTTTCGCTCTGTGCTGTCGGGGTTGTCACTGTCTCGCTCTGTGCTGTCGGGGTTGTTACTGTCTCGCTCTGTGCTGTCGGGGTTGTCACTGTTTCGCTCTGTGCTGTCGGGGTTGTCACTGTTTCGCTCTGTGCTGTCGGGGTTGTCACTGTCTCGCTCTGTGCTGTCGGGGTTGTCACTGTCTCGCTCTGTGCTGTCGGGGTTGTCACTGTTTCGCTCTGTGCTGTCGGGGTTGTCACTGTCTCGCTCTGTGCTGTCGGGGTTGTCACTGTCTCGCTCTGTGCTGTCGGGGTTGTCACTGTCTCGCTCTGTGCTGTCGGGGTTGTCACTGTTTCGCTCTGTGCTGTCGGGGTTGTCACTGTGTCGCTCTGTGCTGTCGGGGTTGTCACTGTCTCGCTCTGTGCTGTCGGGGTTGTCACTGTTTCGCTCTGTGCTGTCGGGGTTGTCACTGTTTCGCTCTGTGCTGTCGGGGTTGTCACTGTCTCGCTCTGTGCTGTCGGGGTTGTCACTGTTTCGCTCTGTGCTGTCGGGGTTGTCACTGTCTCGCTCTGTGCTGTCGGGGTTGTTCACTGTTTCGCTCTGTGCTGTCGGGGTTGTCACTGTTGCGCTCTGTGCTGTCGGGGTTGTCATTGTTTCGCTCTGTGCTGTCGGGGTTGTCACTGTCTCGCTCTGTGCTGTCGGGGTTGTCACTGTCTCGCTCTGTGCTGTCGGGGTTGTTACTGTCTCGCTCTGTGCTGTCGGGGTTGTCACTGTCTCGCTCTGTGCTGTCGGGGTTGTTACTGTTTCGCTCTGTGCTGTCGGGGTTGTCACTGTTTCGCTCTGTGCTGTCGGGGTTGTCACTGTTTCGCTCTGTGCTGTCGGGGTTGTCACTGTTTCGCTCTGTGCTGTCGGGGTTGTCATTGTTTCGCTCTGTGCTGTCGGGGTTGTCACTGTTTCGCTCTGTGCTGTCGGGGTTGTCACTGTCTCGCTCTGTGCTGTCGGGGTTGTCACTGTCTCGCTCTGTGCTGTCGGGGTTGTCACTGTCTCGCTCTGTGCTGTCGGGGTTGTCACTGTCTCGCTCTGTGCTGTCGGGGTTGTCACTGTCTCGCTCTGTGCTGTCGGGGTTGTCACTGTTTCGCTCTGTGCTGTCGGGGTTGTCACTGTCTCGCTCTGTGCTGTCGGGGTTGTCACTGTCTCGCTCTGTGCTGTCGGGGTTGTCACTGTCTCGCTCTGTGCTGTCGGGGTTGTCACTGTTTCGCTCTGTGCTGTCGGGGTTGTCACTGTCTCGCTCTGTGCTGTCGGGGTTGTCACTGTTTCGCTCTGTGCTGTCGGGGTTGTCACTGTTTCGCTCTGTGCTGTCGGGGTTGTCACTGTTTCGCTCTGTGCTGTCGGGGTTGTCACTGTTTCGCTCTGTGCTGTCGGGGTTGTCACTGTTTCGCTCTGTGCTGTCGGGGTTGTCACTGTCTCGCTCTGTGCTGTCGGGGTTGTCACTGTCTCGCTCTGTGCTGTCGGGGTTGTCACTGTCTCGCTCTGTGCTGTCGGGGTTGTCACTGTCTCGCTCTGTGCTGTCGGGGTTGTCGCTGTTTCGCTCTGTGCTGTCGGGGTTGTCACTGTCTCGCTCTGTGCTGTCGGGGTTGTCACTGTCTCGCTCTGTGCTGTCGGGGTTGTCACTGTTTCGCTCTGTGCTGTCGGGGTTGTCACTGTTGCGCTCTGTGCTGTCGGGGTTGTCACTGTCTCGCGCTGTGCTGTCGGGGTTGTCACTGTTTCGCTCTGTGCTGTCGGGGTTGTCACTGTTTCGCTCTGTGCTGTCGGGGTTGTCACTGTCTCGCTCTGTGCTGTCGGGGTTGTCACTGTCTCGCTCTGTGCTGTCGGGGTTGTCACTGTCTCGCTCTGTGCTGTCGGGGATGTCACTGTTTCGCTCTGTGCTGTCGGGGTTGTCACTGTTTCGCTCTGTGCTGTCGGGGTTGTCACTGTTTCGCTCTGTGCTGTCGGGGTTGTCACTGTTTCGCTCTGTGCTGTCGGGGTTGTCACTGTTTTCGCTCTGTGCTGTCGGGGTTGTCACTGTTTCGCTCTGTTCTGTCGGGGTTGTCACTGTTTCGCTCTGTGCTGTCGGGGTTGTCACTGTTTCGCTCTGTGCTGTCGGGGGTTGTCACTGTTTCGCTCTGTGCTGTCGGGGTTGTCACTGTTTCGCTCTGTGCTGACGGGGTTGTCACTGTTTCGCTCTGTGCTGTCGGGGTTGTCACTGTTTCGCTCTGTGCTGTCGGGGTTGTCACTGTCTCGCTCTGTGCTGTCGGGGTTGTCACTGTTTCGCTCTGTGCTGTCGGGGTTGTCACTGTTTCGCTCTGTGCTGTCGGGGTTGTCACTGTCTCGCTCTGTGCTGTCGGGGTTGTCACTGTTTCGCTCTGTGCTGTCGGGGTTGTCACTGTCTCGCTCTGTGCTGTCGGGGTTGTCACTGTCTCGCTCTGTGCTGTCGGGGTTGTCACTGTCTCGCTCTGTGCTGTCGGGGTTGTCACTGTTTCGCTCTGTGCTGTCGGGGTTGTCACTGTCTCGCTCTGTGCTGTCGGGGTTGTCACTGTCTCGCTCTGTGCTGTCGGGGTTGTCACTGTTTCGCTCTGTGCTGTCGGGGTTGTCACTGTTTCGCTCTGTGCTGTCGGGGTTGTCACTGTCTCGCTCTGTGCTGTCGGGGTTGTCACTGTTTCGCTCTGTGCTGTCGGGGTTGTCACTGTCTCGCTCTGTGCTGTCGGGGTTGTCACTGTTGCGCTCTGTGCTGTCGGGGTTGTCACTGTCTCGCTCTGTGCTGTCGGGGTTGTCACTGTCTCGCTCTGTGCTGTCGGGGTTGTCACTGTCTCGCTCTGTGCTGTCGGGGTTGTCACTGTTTCGCTCTGTGCTGTCGGGGTTGTCACTGTCTCGCTCTGTGCTGTCGGGGTTGTCACTGTTGCGCTCTGTGCTGTCGGGGTTGTCACTGTTTCGCTCTGTGCTGTCGGGGTTGTCACTGTCTCGCTCTGTGCTGTCGGGGTTGTCACTGTTTCGCTCTGTGCTGTCGGGGTTGTCACTGTTTCGCTCTGTGCTGTCGGGGTTGTCACTGTTTCGCTCTGTGCTGTCGGGGTTGTCACTGTTTCGCTCTGTGCTGTCGGGGTTGTCACTGTCTCGCTCTGTTCTGTCGGGGTTGTCACTGTGTCGCTCTGTGCTGTCGGGGTTGTCACTGTCTCGCTCTGTGCTGTCGGGGTTGTCACTGTGTCGCTCTGTGCTGTCGGGGTTGTCACTGTCTCGCTCTGTGCTGTCGGGGTTGTCACTGTCTCGCTCTGTGCTGTCGGGGTTGTCACTGTTTCGCTCTGTGCTGTCGGGGTTGTCACTGTCTCGCTCTGTGCTGTCGGGGTTGTCACTGTCTCGCTCTGTGCTGTCGGGGTTGTCACTGTCTCGCTCTGTGCTGTCGGGGTTGTCACTGTCTCGCTCTGTGCTGTCGGGGTTGTCACTGTCTCGCTCTGTGCTGTCGGGGTTGTCACTGTCTCGCTCTGTGCTGTCGGGGTTGTCACTGTCTCGCTCTGTGCTGTCGGGGTTGTCACTGTCTCGCTCTGTGCTGTCGGGGTTGTCACTGTCTCGCTCTGTGCTGTCGGGGTTGTCACTGTCTCGCTCTGTGCTGTCGGGGTTGTCACTGTTTCGCTCTGTGCTGTCGGGGTTGTCACTGTCTCGCTCTGTGCTGTCGGGGTTGTCACTGTCTCGCTCTGTGCTGTCGGGGTTGTCACTGTTTCGCTCTGTGCTGTCGGGGTTGTCACTGTCTCGCTCTGTGCTGTCGGGGTTGTCACTGTTTCGCTCTGTGCTGTCGGGGTTGTCACTGTTTCGCTCTGTGCTGTCGGGGTTGTCACTGTTTCGCTCTGTGCTGTCGGGGTTGTCACTGTGTCGCTCTGTGCTGTCGGGGTTGTCACTGTCTCGCTCTGTGCTGTCGGGGGTTGTCACTGTTTCGCTCTGTGCTGTCGGGGTTGTCACTGTCTCGCTCTGTGCTGTCGGGGTTGTCACTGTTTCGCTCTGTGCTGTCGGGGTTGTTACTGTCTCGCTCTGTGCTGTCGGGGTTGTCACTGTTTCGCTCTGTGCTGTCGGGGTTGTCACTGTTTCGCTCTGTGCTGTCGGGGTTGTCACTGTTTCGCTCTGTGCTGTCGGGGTTGTCACTGTTTCGCTCTGTGCTGTCGGGGTTGTCACTGTTTCGCTCTGTGCTGTCGGGGTTGTCACTGTCTCGCTCTGTGCTGTCGGGGTTGTCACTGTTTCGCTCTGTGCTGTCGGTGTTGTCACTGTCTCGCTCTGTGCTGTCGGGGTTGTCACTGTCTCGCTCTGTGCTGTCGGGGTTGTCACTGTTTCGCTCTGTGCTGTCGGGGTTGTTACTGTTTCGCTCTGTGCTGTCGGGGTTGTCACTGTTTCGCTCTGTGCTGTCGGGGTTGTCACTGTCTCGCTCTGTGCTGTCGGGGTTGTCACTGTTTCGCTCTGTGCTGTCGGGGTTGTCACTGTCTCGCTCTGTGCTGTCGGGGTTGTCACTGTCTCGCTCTGTGCTGTCGGGGTTGTCACTGTCTCGCTCTGTGCTGTCGGGGTTGTTACTGTCTCGCTCTGTGCTGTCGGGGTTGTCACTGTCTCGCTCTGTGCTGTCGGGGTTGTCACTGTCTCGCTCTGTGCTGTCGGGGTTGTTACTGTCTCGCTCTGTGCTGTCGGGGTTGTCACTGTCTCGCTCTGTGCTGTCGGGGTTGTCACTGTCTCGCTCTGTGCTGTCGGGGTTGTCACTGTTTCGCTCTGTGCTGTCGGGGTTGTCACTGTCTCGCTCTGTGCTGTCGGGGTTGTCACTGTGTCGCTCTGTGCTGTCGGGGTTGTCACTGTCTCGCTCTGTGCTGTCGGGGTTGTCACTGTCTCGCTCTGTGCTGTCGGGGTTGTCACTGTTTCGCTCTGTGCTGTCGGGGTTGTCACTGTTTCGCTCTGTGCTGTCGGGGTTGTCACTGTTTCGCTCTGTGCTGTCGGGGTTGTCACTGTTTCGCTCTGTGCTGTCGGGGTTGTCACTGTCTCGCTCTGTGCTGTCGGGGTTGTCACTGTCTCGCTCTGTGCTGTCGGGGTTGTCACTGTTTCGCTCTGTGCTGTCGGGGTTGTCACTGTCTCGCTCTGTGCTGTCGGGGTTGTCACTGTCTCGCTCTGTGCTGTCGGGGTTGTCACTGTCTCGCTCTGTGCTGTCGGGGTTGTCACTGTTTCGCTCTGTGCTGTCGGGGTTGTCACTGTCTCGCTCTGTGCTGTCGGGGTTGTCACTGTTTCGCTCTGTGCTGTCGGGGTTGTCACTGTTTCGCTCTGTGCTGTCGGGGTTGTCACTGTTTCGCTCTGTGCTGTCGGGGTTGTCACTGTTTCGCTCTGTGCTGTCGGGGTTGTCACTGTCTCGCTCTGTGCTGTCGGGGTTGTCACTGTTTCGCTCTGTGCTGTCGGGGTTGTCACTGTCTCGCTCTGTGCTGTCGGGGTTGTCACTGTTTCGCTCTGTGCTGTCGGGGTTGTCACTGTTTCGCTCTGTGCTGTCGGGGTTGTCACTGTTTCGCTCTGTGCTGTCGGGGTTGTCACTGTCTCGCTCTGTGCTGTCTGGGTTGTCACTGTCTCGCTCTGTGCTGTCGGGGTTGTCACTGTCTCGCTCTGTGCTGTCAGGGTTGTCACTGTTTCGCTCTGTGCTGTCGGGGTTGTCACTGTCTCGCTCTGTGCTGTCGGGGTTGTCACTGTCTCGCTCTGTGCTGTCGGGGTTGTCACTGTTTCGCTCTGTGCTGTCGGGGTTGTCACTGTCTCGCTCTGTGCTGTCGGGGTTGTCACTGTTTCGCTCTGTGCTGTCGGGTTGTCACTGTCTCGCTCTGTGCTGTCGGGGTTGTCACTGTCTCGCTCTGTGCTGTCGGGGTTGTCACTGTCTCGCTCTGTGCTGTCGGGGTTGTCACTGTCTCGCTCTGTGCTGTCGGGGTTGTCACTGTCTCGCTCTGTGCTGTCGGGGTTGTCACTGTTTCGCTCTGTGCTGTCGGGGTTGTCACTGTCTCGCTCTGTGCTGTCGGGTTGTCACTGTTTCGCTCTGTGCTGTCGGGTTGTCACTGTCTCGCTCTGTGCTGTCGGGGTTGTCACTGTCTCGCTCTGTGCTGTCGGGGTTGTCACTGTGTCGCTCTGTGCTGTCGGGGTTGTCACTGTCTCGCTCTGTGCTGTCGGGGTTGTCACTGTTTCGCTCTGTGCTGTCGGGGTTGTCACTGTCTCGCTCTGTGCTGTCGGGGTTGTCACTGTTTCGCTCTGTGCTGTCGGGGTTGTCACTGTTTCGCTCTGTGCTGTCGGGGTTGTCACTGTCTCGCTCTGTGCTGTCGGGGTTGTCACTGTTTCGCTCTGTGCTGTCGGGGTTGTCACTGTTTCGCTCTGTGCTGTCGGGGTTGTCACTGTCTCGCTCTGTGCTGTCGGGGTTGTCACTGTCTCGCTCTGTGCTGTCGGGGTTGTCACTGTTTCGCTCTGTGCTGTCGGGGTTGTCACTGTTTCGCTCTGTGCTGTCGGGGTTGTCACTGTCTCGCTCTGTGCTGTCGGGGTTGTCACTGTCTCGCTCTGTGCTGTCGGGGTTGTCACTGTCTCGCTCTGTGCTGTCGGGGTTGTCACTGTCTCGCTCTGTGCTGTCGGGGTTGTCACTGTCTCGCTCTGTGCTGTCGGGGTTGTCACTGTTTCGCTCTGTGCTGTCGGGGTTGTCACTGTTTCGCTCTGTGCTGTCGGGGTTGTCACTGTCTCGCTCTGTGCTGTCGGGGTTGTCACTGTTTCGCTCTGTGCTGTCGGGGCTGTCACTGTTGCGCTCTGTGCTGTCGGGGTTGTCACTGTTTCGCTCTGTGCTGTCGGGGTTGTCACTGTTTCGCTCTGTGCTGTCGGGGTTGTCACTGTCTCGCTCTGTGCTGTCGGGGTTGTCACTGTTTCGCTCTGTGCTGTCGGGGTTGTCACTGTCTCGCTCTGTGCTGTCGGGGTTGTCACTGTTTCGCTCTGTGCTGTCGGGGTTGTCACTGTTTCGCTCTGTGCTGTCGGGGTTGTCACTGTTTCGCTCTGTTCTGTCGGGGTTGTCAGTGTTTCGCTCTGTGCTGTCGGGGTTGTCACTGTTTCGCTCTGTGCTGTCGGGGTTGTCACTGTTTCGCTCTGTGCTGTCGGGGTTGTCACTGTTGCGCTCTGTGCTGTCGGGGTTGTCACTGTCTCGCTCTGTGCTGTCGGGGTTGTCACTGTCTCGCTCTGTGCTGTCGGGGTTGTCACTGTCTCGCTCTGTGCTGTCGGGGTTGTCACTGTTTCGCTCTGTGCTGTCGGGGTTGTCACTGTCTCGCTCTGTGCTGTCGGGGTTGTCACTGTTTCGCTCTGTGCTGTCGGGGTTGTCACTGTCTCGCTCTGTGCTGTCGGGGTTGTCACTGTTTCGCTCTGTGCTGTCGGGGTTGTCACTGTCTCGCTCTGTGCTGTCGGGGTTGTCACTGTCTCGCTCTGTGCTGTCGGGGTTGTCACTGTCTCGCTCTGTGCTGTCGGGGTTGTCACTGTCTCGCTCTGTGCTGTCGGGGTTGTCACTGTTTCGCTCTGTGCTGTCGGGGTTGTCACTGTCTCGCTCTGTGCTGTCGGGGTTGTCACTGTTTCGCTCTGTGCTGTCGGGGTTGTCACTGTTTCGCTCTGTGCTGTCGGGGTTGTCACTGTCTCGCTCTGTGCTGTCGGGGTTGTCACTGTTTCGCTCTGTGCTGTCGGGGTTGTCACTGTCTCGCTCTGTGCTGTCGGGGTTGTCACTGTCTCGCTCTGTGCTGTCGGGGTTGTCACTGTTTCGCTCTGTGCTGTCGGGGTTGTCACTGTTTCGCTCTGTGCTGTCGGGGTTGTCACTGTTTCGCTCTGTGCTGTCGGGGTTGTCACTGTTTCGCTCTGTGCTGTCGGGGTTGTCACTGTCTCGCTCTGTGCTGTCGGGGTTGTCACTGTTTCGCTCTGTGCTGTCGGGGTTGTCACTGTTTCGCTCTGTGCTGTCGGGGTTGTCACTGTCTCGCTCTGTGCTGTCGGGGTTGTCACTGTTTCGCTCTGTGCTGTCGGGGTTGTCACTGTTTCGCTCTGTGCTGTCGGGGTTGTCACTGTCTCGCTCTGTGCTGTCGGGGTTGTCACTGTCTCGCTCTGTGCTGTCGGGGTTGTCACTGTTTCGCTCTGTGCTGTCGGGGATGTCACTGTCTCGCTCTGTGCTGTCGGGGTTGTCACTGTCTCGCTCTGTGCTGTCGGGGTTGTCACTGTTTCACTCTGTGCTGTCGGGGTTGTCACTGTGTCGCTCTGTGCTGTCGGGGTTGTCACTGTCTCGCTCTGTGCTGTCGGGGTTGTCACTGTCTCGCTCTGTGCTGTCGGGGTTGTCACTGTCTCGCTCTGTGCTGTCGGGGTTGTCACTGTTTCGCTCTGTGCTGTCGGGGTTGTCGCTGTCTCGCTCTGTGCTGTCGGGGTTGTCACTGTTTCGCTCTGTGCTGTCGGGGTTGTCACTGTTTCGCTCTGTGCTGTCGGGGTTGTCACTGTCTCGCTCTGTGCTGTCGGGGTTGTCACTGTCTCGCTCTGTGCTGTCGGGGTTGTCACTGTCTCGCTCTGTGCTGTCGGGGTTGTCACTGTTTCGCTCTGTGCTGTCGGGGTTGTCACTGTTTCGCTCTGTGCTGTCGGGGTTGTCACTGTTTCGCTCTGTGCTGTCGGGGTTGTCACTGTTTCGCTCTGTGCTGTCGGGGTTGTCACTGTTTCGCTCTGTGCTGTCGGGGTTGTCACTGTTGCGCTCTGTGCTGTCGGGGTTGTCACTGTTTCGCTCTGTGCTGTCGGGGTTGTCACTGTCTCGCTCTGTGCTGTCGGGGTTGTCACTGTTTCGCTCTGTGCTGTCGGGGTTGTCACTGTTTCGCTCTGTGCTGTCGGGGTTGTCACTGTTTCGCTCTGTGCTGTCGGGGTTGTCACTGTCTCGCTCTGTGCTGTCGGGGTTGTCACTGTTTCGCTCTGTGCTGTCGGGGTTGTCACTGTCTCGCTCTGTGCTGTCGGGGTTGTCACTGTTTCGCTCTGTGCTGTCGGGGTTGTCACTGTTTCGCTCTGTGCTGTCGGGGTTGTCACTGTTTCGCTCTGTGCTGTCGGGGTTGTCACTGTGTCGCTCTGTGCTGTCGGGGTTGTCACTGTCTCGCTCTGTGCTGTCGGGGTTGTCACTGTTTCGCTCTGTGCTGTCGGGGTTGTCACTGTCTCGCTCTGTGCTGTCGGGGTTGTCACTGTCTCGCTCTGTGCTGTCGGGGTTGTCACTGTTTCGCTCTGTGCTGTCGGGGTTGTCACTGTTTCGCTCTGTGCTGTCGGGGTTGTCACTGTCTCGCTCTGTGCTGTCGGGGTTGTCACTGTCTCGCTCTGTGCTGTCGGGGTTGTCACTGTCTCGCTCTGTGCTGTCGGGGTTGTCACTGTCTCGCTCTGTGCTGTCGGGGTTGTCACTGTTTCGCTCTGTGCTGTCGGGGTTGTCACTGTCTCGCTCTGTGCTGTCGGGGTTGTCACTGTGTCGCTCTGTGCTGTCGGGGTTGTCACTGTTTCGCTCTGTGCTGTCGGGGTTGTCACTGTGTCGCTCTGTGCTGTCGGGGTTGTCACTGTTTCGCTCTGTGCTGTCGGGGTTGTCACTGTCTCGCTCTGTGCTGTCGGGGTTGTCACTGTTTCGCTCTGTGCTGTCGGGGTTGTCACTGTTTCGCTCTGTGCTGTCGGGGTTGTCACTGTTTCGCTCTGTGCTGTCGGGGTTGTCACTGTCTCGCTCTGTGCTGTCGGGGTTGTCACTGTCTCGCTCTGTGCTGTCGGGGTTGTCACTGTCTCGCTCTGTGCTGTCGGGGTTGTCACTGTCTCGCTCTGTGCTCTCAGGGTTGTCACTGTCTCGCTCTGTGCTGTCGGGGTTGTTACTGTCTCGCTCTGTGCTGTCGGGGTTGTCACTGTCTCGCTCTGTGCTGTCGGGGTTGTCACTGTCTCGCTCTGTGCTGTCGGGGTTGTCACTGTCTCGCTCTGTGCTGTCGGGGTTGTCACTGTCTCGCTCTGTGCTGTCGGGGTTGTCACTGTTTCGCTCTGTGCTGTCGGGGTTGTCACTGTCTCGCTCTGTGCTGTCGGGGTTGTCACTGTTTCGCTCTGTGCTGTCGGGGTTGTCACTGTCTCGCTCTGTGCTGTCGGGGTTGTCACTGTCTCGCTCTGTGCTGTCGGGGTTGTCACTGTGTCGCTCTGTGCTGTCGGGGTTGTCACTGTGTCGCTCTGTGCTGTCGGGGTTGTCACTGTTTCGCTCTGTGCTGTCGGGGTTGTCACTGTCTCGCTCTGTGCTGTCGGGGTTGTCACTGTCTCGCTCTGTGCTGTCGGGGTTGTCACTGTCTCGCTCTGTGCTGTCGGGGTTGTCACTGTGTCGCTCTGTGCTGTCGGGGTTGTCACTGTCTCGCTCTGTGCTGTCGGGGTTGTCACTGTTTCGCTCTGTGCTGTCGGGGTTGTCACTGTCTCGCTCTGTGCTGTCGGGGTTGTCACTGTTTCGCTCTGTGCTGTCGGGGTTGTCACTGTCTCGCTCTGTGCTGTCGGGGTTGTCACTGTTTCGCTCTGTGCTGTCGGGGTTGTCACTGTCTCGCTCTGTGCTGTCGGGGTTGTCACTGTGTCGCTCTGTGCTGTCGGGGTTGTCACTGTCTCGCTCTGTGCTGTCGGGGTTGTCACTGTTTCGCTCTGTGCTGTCGGGGTTGTCACTGTTTCGCTCTGTGCTGTCGGGGTTGTCACTGTTGCGCTCTGTGCTGTCGGGGTTGTCACTGTTTCGCTCTGTGCTGTCGGGGTTGTCACTGTTTCGCTCTGTGCTGTCGGGGTTGTCACTGTGTCGCTCTGTGCTGTCGGGGTTGTCACTGTCTCGCTCTGTGCTGTCGGGGTTGTCACTGTTTCGCTCTGTGCTGTCGGGGTTGTCACTGTTTCGCTCTGTGCTGTCGGGGTTGTCACTGTTGCGCTCTGTGCTGTCGGGGTTGTCACTGTTTCGCTCTGTGCTGTCGGGGTTGTCACTGTCTCGCTCTGTGCTGTCGGGGTTGTCACTGTCTCGCTCTGTGCTGTCGGGGTTGTCACTGTTTCGCTCTGTGCTGTCGGGGTTGTCACTGTTTCGCTCTGTGCTGTCGGGGTTGTCACTGTCTCGCTCTGTGCTGTCGGGGTTGTCACTGTTTCGCTCTGTGCTGTCGGGGTTGTCACTGTCTCGCTCTGTGCTGTCGGGGTTGTCACTGTCTCGCTCTGTGCTGTCAGGGTTGTCACTGTCTCGCTCTGTGCTGACGGGGTTGTCACTGTGTCGCTCTGTGCTGTCGGGGTTGTCACTGTTTCGCTCTGTGCTGTCGGGGTTGTCACTGTTGCGCTCTGTTCTGTCGGGGTTGTCACTGTCTCGCTCTGTGCTGTCGGGGTTGTCACTGTCTCGCTCTGTGCTGTCGGGGTTGTCACTGTCTCGCTCTGTGCTGTCGGGGTTGTCACTGTTTCGCTCTGTGCTGTCGGGGTTGTCACTGTCTCGCTCTGTGCTGTCGGGGTTGTCACTGTCTCGCTCTGTGCTGTCGGGGCTGTCACTGTTTCGCTCTGTGCTGTCGGGGTTGTCACTGTCTCGCTCTGTGCTGTCGGGGTTGTCACTGTTTCGCTCTGTGCTGTCGGGGTTGTCACTGTTTCGCTCTGTGCTGTCGGGGTTGTCACTGTCTCGCTCTGTGCTGTCGGGGTTGTCACTGTTTCGCTCTGTGCTGTCGGGGTTGTCACTGTCTCGCTCTGTGCTGTCGGGGCTGTCACTGTTTCGCTCTGTGCTGTCGGGGTTGTCACTGTTTCGCTCTGTGCTGTCGGGGTTGTCACTGTTTCGCTCTGTGCTGTCGGGGTTGTCACTGTTTCGCTCTGTGCTGTCGGGGTTGTCACTGTTTCGCTCTGTGCTGTCGAGGTTGTCACTGTCTCGCTCTGTGCTGTCGGGGTTGTCACTGTCTCGCTCTGTGCTGTCGGGGTTGTCACTGTTTCGCTCTGTGCTGTCGGGGTTGTCACTGTCTCGCTCTGTGCTGTCGGGGTTGTCACTGTTTCGCTCTGTGCTGTCGGGGTTGTCACTGTCTCGCTCTGTGCTGTCGGGGTTGTTACTGTTTCGCTCTGTGCTGTCGGGGTTGTCACTGTTTCGCTCTGTGCTGTCGGGGTTGTCACTGTCTCGCTCTGTGCTGTCGGGGTTGTCACTGTCTCGCTCTGTGCTGTCTGGGTTGTCACTGTCTCGCTCTGTGCTGTCGGGGTTGTCACTGTTTCGCTCTGTGCTGTCGGGGTTGTCACTGTTTCGCTCTGTGCTGTCGGGGTTGTCACTGTTTCGCTCTGTGCTGTCGGGGTTGTCACTGTGTCGCTCTGTGCTGTCGGGGTTGTCACTGTTTCGCTCTGTGCTGTCGGGGTTGTCACTGTTTCGCTCTGTGCTGTCGGGGTTGTCACTGTTTCGCTCTGTGCTGTCGGGGTTGTCACTGTTTCGCTCTGTGCTGTCGGGGTTGTCACTGTCTCGCTCTGTGCTGTCGGGGTTGTCACTGTTTCGCTCTGTGCTGTCGGGGTTGTCACTGTCTCGCTCTGTGCTGTCGGGGTTGTCACTGTTTCGCTCTGTGCTGTCGGGGTTGTCACTGTTTCGCTCTGTGCTGTCGGGGTTGTCACTGTCTCGCTCTGTGCTGTCGGGGTTGTCACTGTCTCGCTCTGTGCTGTCGGGGTTGTCACTGTTTCGCTCTGTGCTGTCGGGGTTGTCACTGTTTCACTCTGTGCTGTCGGGGTTGTCACTGTCTCGCTCTGTGCTGTCGGGGTTGTCACTGTCTCGCTCTGTGCTGTCGGGGTTGTCACTGTCTCGCTCTGTGCTGTCGGGGTTGTCACTGTTTCGCTCTGTGCTGTCGGGGTTGTCACTGTCTCGCTCTGTGCTGTCGGGGTTGTCACTGTTTCGCTCTGTGCTGTCGGGGTTGTCACTGTCTCGCTCTGTGCTGTCGGGGTTGTCACTGTCTCGCTCTGTGCTGTCGGGGTTGTCACTGTTGCGCTCTGTGCTGTCGGGGTTGTCACTGTCTCGCTCTGTGCTGTCGGGGTTGTCACTGTTTCGCTCTGTGCTGTCGGGGTTGTCACTGTTTCGCTCTGTGCTGTCGGGGTTGTCACTGTCTCGCTCTGTGCTGTCGGGGTTGTCACTGTCTCGCTCTGTGCTGTCGGGGTTGTCACTGTCTCGCTCTGTGCTGTCGGGGTTGTCACTGTCTCGCTCTGTGCTGTCGGGGTTGTCACTGTCTCGCTCTGTGCTGTCGGGGTTGTCACTGTTTCGCTCTGTGCTGTCGGGGTTGTCACTGTTTCGCTCTGTGCTGTCGGGGTTGTCACTGTCTCGCTCTGTGCTGTCGGGGTTGTCACTGTCTCGCTCTGTGCTGTCGGGGTTGTCACTGTTTCGCTCTGTGCTGTCGGGGTTGTCACTGTTTCGCTCTGTGCTGTCGGGGTTGTCACTGATGTTTCCTTTGTGTCAGAAATGGTTCAGACGGAACCCTGCAGATTTTAAGCATCCCCTCTTCCATCTTACATCGTGTCCTACACTGGCAATTATTTTACTTGTTTTGTTCATTTCTGCTGCACAGATTTGGACATTTAACATCTCCCAATTCCTGGCTCTCTTCCAACAACACCTGCAGTTATTTCAACACTATTTTGGACCATTTATGATGTCCATTTTTCTGTATTTACTTTACTAAGATCTGTTTATTTACATTCTGGTGAAGTACCATCTGACGCTTGAGTATAAAACTAATTTCCTGATATTAAGTTTACTGGTTTTTGAAATTGGATTCAATTTTTACCTTTAAAAAAAAAATCACTGTTTTGTCAAGAAAATTAAGATTTTGATGTGGATTTCAGCAGCCCTAAAATGGTTAAAAACAATGGATTTCCAGTGAAATGGGAACATTTTCTGGCTTCCAGGGAAAAGCGCAGAGTGCTGGGGTGAGTTGGAGCGATTTTTCGAGGAGCCAGAACGAGCACATTGGTGGGCTAACTGGCCTCTGGGTGAGGTCTATGATTTGAGGATTGTACATTGTAAACCACATATCGCACTACAGATGAATGGTGCATTTTATGTTGCATTTTATTTCGTCATTGTGCATATATTTCTCTTTTTATATCACACTTTGCATCAATGCACATTTAAATTTGACAATAAACAAAATCCAAAATAATTTAGTGGGTTGCCTCCTGCATGCAGCTGTTTTTATATTTGGTTTATTCCATCAGGTTGTTGCTCTGTGTGGGGTGATCAGCGTTGTGCGAACAGTTGGTGGCTTTAATAATTTGTTATGAACTGCTGCCATGGTAACGGCAAGATGTTGGGAATAGATTTGCATAACTATCTGCAGCATCGAGCATTTTTCAGAGAATAAATTGGTGATAGTTTCAGCAAACCGAGCGACGTCCCTGTAACACAATTCTCTGTATCACATTCGCTTCATTGTTAGTAACAGTCCTTTTAACAAAGACTTTTTATGCTAGCTGTGAGCAACCCATTAACCAGCAAACACATCGAGCAGCCATTTCCAGCCTGTGTTGCCAAAGAAACCGCGAATGGAGTGAAGGAGAGCTTCAAGCAATCACTTTGTGGCAGAATCTCACCCCACTCCAGCGAGATCATTGTGGTTCATTCCTGCTCAGATCCTCAGCTGAAAGGAATGTTCACCACAAAGGAATGGATTTTAATCCGCTGTTAGTCACCTTGGCTGTTTTAGCAAAATGGGAAGTTCAGTCGTCACAGAGGAGCCTGGAAAGGAGAGTTAAAACGAGTGATTTGTTACTAAAGTGAAGTATAAACAAGTAACAGCTCCATTCTCAGCTGGGACGTCCCTACAGTCCAGCCCCTCCCTGGGCTGGCCTTTAATGTCCAGGGTTAACCACTTGGAATGGACGTCCACCATGAGCAAAAACATTAACCCCCGGAATGGCCATTCACACAGATGCACTAAGTTTTCAGATGACTTGGGAGCCTGGGGCTGTGGAGTACGTCAGGCTCTTTATGATGCCGAAAGTGGGGGCTCCACAGGAGGTGATCATCCCCAACGATAGAGTTTGTCTTATTAAAGTAGAGTAAGAAGTCTTACAACACCAGGTTAAAGTCCAACAGGTTTGTTTCGAATCACTAGCTTTCGGAGCGCTGCTCCTTCCTCAGGTGAATGAAGAGGTATGCTCCAGAAACATATATATAGACAGATTCAAAGATGCCAGACAATGCTTGGAATACGAGCATTAGCAGGTGATTAAATCTTTACAGATCCAGAGATGGGGTACCCCAGGTTAAAGAGGTGTGAATTGTGTAAATCCAGGACAGTTGGTAGGATTTTGCAGGCCAGATGGTGGGGGATGAATGTAATGCGACATGAATCCCAGGTCCCGGTTGAGGCCGCACTCATGTGTGCGGAACTTGGCTATACGTTTCTGCTCGGCGATTCTGCGTTGTCGCGCATCCTGAAGGCCGCCTTGGAGAACGCTTACCCGGAGATCAGAGGTTGAATGCCCTTGACTGCTGAAGTGTTCCCCGACTGGAAGGGAACATTCCTGCCTGGTGATTGTCGCGCGATGTCCGTTCATTCGTTGTCGCAGCGTTTGCATGGTCTCGCCAATGTACCACGCTTCAGGACATCCTTTCCTGCAGCGTATGAGGTAGACAACGTTGGCCGAGTTGCACGAGTATGTACCGCGTACCTGGTGGGTAGTGTTCTCACGTGTAATGGTGGTATCCATGTCGATGATCTGGCACGTCTTGCAGAGATTGCCATGGCAGGGTTGTGTGGTGTCGTGGTCACTGTTCTGAAGACTGGGTAGTTTGCTGCAAACAATGGTTTGTTTGAGGTTGCGCGGTTGTTTGAAGGCAAGTAGTGGGGGTGTGGGGATGACCTTGGCAAGATGTTCAACTTCATCGATGACGTGTTGAAGGCTGTGAAGAAGATGACGTAGTTTCTCCGCTCCGGGGAAGTACTGGACGACGAACGGTATTCTGTCGTTTGTGTCCCATGTTTGTCTTCTGAGGAGGTCGGTGTGGTTTTTTGCTGTGGCGCATTGGAACTGTCGATCGATGAGTCGAGTGCCATATCCCGTTCGTACTAGGGCATCTTTCAACGTATGTAGATGTCTGTTACGCTCCTCCTCGTCTGAGCAGATCCTGTGTATACGGAGAGCTTGTCCAGAGGGGATGGCTTCTTTAATGTGTTTAGGGTGGAAGCTGGAGAAGTGGAGCATCGTGAGGTTATCCGTGGGTTTGCGGTAAAGCGAAGTGCTGAGCTGACCGTCCTTGATGGAGACGAGTGTGTCCAAGAATGAAACTGATTTTGGAGAGTAGTCCATGGTGAGTCTGATGGTTGGATGGAACTTATTGACGTCATCGTGTAGTCGTTTCAGTGATTCTTCGCCATGAGTCCAAAGGAAAAAAATGTCATTGATGTATCTGGTGTATTATTAAAGTAGCACATACTCTCGATGTACTGAGTCCTTCACACCCGCATCGAAAACATCGAGTCTGCAAAAGAGCGGCATTTTCAAAAATGCTGCAAACCTTATTCATTCGTGAAGGGAGGTGGCAGCACCCTAGTTCCACTTTATCCTCGTCACCAATTTAGTGGTCACCGAGGAATACGGAAAGGAGAATTAAAACAAATTATTTATCAGCAAAGTTAAGTATTTACATGTAACAGTCCTAGTCCCAGCTCTAACTCCGTGAGGCTCTAACTCCGTGAGACTCTAACTCCGCGAGACTCTAACTCCGCGCGGCTCTAACTCCGCGCGGCTCTAACTCCGCGAGGCTCTAACTCCGCGAGGCTCTAACTCCGCGAGGCTCATGGGCAGATTAATCGGGTCGACCCCTGGATCTTGTGGAGGTTTTAACCGGAAGAATGAAATTGTCATTATTCCCTTTTCTGTTAATCATTCCGACCAACATGTTAATCATTCAAGTTCATAAAGAGAACGGTTGTGAGGTTTTATCTAAAAGGTATGCCAGCATTCTCCGGCAGAGTCATCTTCATCTCTTCAATGCCAGCACACATTCGATATAAAAACAGAAAATGCTGGATAAAGTCAGCAGGGCCGGCAGTGTCTACGGAGAGAGAGAAACAGAGTTAACGTTTCCAGTCCGTGTGACTCGTCTTCGGAGCTGACAAGAGGGGGAAATTTGATGGAATTTATACTACTAGAGAAGAGGAGGAGTAACCGGAGATTGGCAAGAGTTAGGCGAGATTGTAACTCGAGATTGCCCACGTTTATAGACAATATAAAATGGTGAAGTATTACGTACTGTGAGGAGGATGGTGATAGGCTTCAAGAAGACAGAGATATGTTGCTGGAATAGCTGAATAAGTGGCAGATAAAATGCAGAGAGATGTGAAGTGATTCCATTTGACAGGGATGCAGGAGGAATGGAACAAGGGATACATGTGCACAAATCCATGATTTTACACAGGTTGAGAGAGCAATTAATAATGCATTTGGCATCCTGGGTTTTATAAATAAGAGCATAGAGTTTAAAAGCAAGGATGTTTTGTTAAACCTCTAGACAACCCTGCTCCAGCTCAAAGTGCGTCCAGTTCTGGGCTGCGCAGGATGGTTTTTTTTTGATCATGGGACGTGGGTGTCGCCGGCTGTGCCAGCGTTTATTGCCCAGCCCTAGTTGCCCTGGAGGGGACACTTAAGAGTCAATCACATTGCTGTGAGTCTGGTGTCACGTGTAGGCCAGACCGGGTAAGGACGGATTTCCTTCCCTAAAGGACATTAGTGAACCAGATGGGTTTTTACAACAGTTGACAATGGTTTCATGGTCATCATTAGATTTTTATTTCCAAATATTATTTGAATTCAAATTTCACCATCTGACGTGGTAGGATTCGAACACTGGTCCCCAGAACATTATCCTGGGCTTTCTGGATTACTAGTCCAGTGACAATGCCACAATGTCACTGCTCCAGAGAACACAAGCTTCGTCTATGCAACCTGTCTGGATAATTTAACCCTTTCAGCCCCAATAATATTCTGGTGAATCTTCATTACAACCCCTCAAATTCTTTTGTATTCCAATCCTTTCAGATTAAAGCTTACATCCCGCTCGTCTTTTCCATGATTTTTTATACCTGTTCATTATTCTATGGTGATATCTGTACGTGAACCCAAAAATGTCTGCAGAAATCCTAGCCTCTAATTGTTTAGAAAATAGTGAAATATAGTGTCTGAGAAAATGAAGGTTCTCAGTAACTGAGTAACCCAGCTACTGGACTATATTAGACAACAGCAGAAGAGTTCAATGTATCTTTCATGATTGGAAGCTTCTTCACCAACGCTATGAAGTCCCAGCTGTCCTCACTTTTATGTGGCCTATGGCTTGTTCCAATCTTAAAAGCCAACCAGAGAATAGTGTCCAACCAGGTCCCACTCATTGTCAACATTACCAGTGCATTGTTCTAGACTGACTGCAAGATCATTCTTTCACAGAAATGTTAAAGAGGCTTTGGAGAGAGCAATAAAATGACCCCATTTTTGACTTCAGTTCTTCCATTACACCCACAGTTAATTACACAGCTTACCCCAGTTATAAGGTTACTTTTGAAGCTAAATCCTAGCAAGAGATCAAGTCGGGGAGGCAGTGGTGCAGTGGTATTGTCATTGAACTAGCATCCTGGTATACTGTTTTGGGGATCCGTGTTCAAATCCCACCACGGCAGATGATGGGATTGGAATTAATTTAAGGGGCACCACAGTGGTTAGCACTGTTGCTTTTCATAGAATTTACAGTGCAGAAGGAGGCCATTCGGCCCATCGAATCTGCACCGGCTCTTGGAAAGAGCGCCCTTCCCAAGGTCAACACCTTCACCCTATCCCCATAACCCAGCAAACCCCACCCAACACTAAGGGCAATTTTGGACACTAAGGGCAATTTATCATGGCCAATCCACCTAACCTGCACATCTTTGGACTGTGGGAGAAAATCGGAGCACCCGGAGGAAACCCACGCACACACGGGGAGGATGTGCAGACTCCGCACTGTCACCCAAGCTGGGAATCGAACCTGGGACCCTGGCGCTGTGAAGCAATTGTGCTATCCACAATGCTACCGCTTCACAGCTCCAGGGTCCCAGGTTTGATTCCCAGCTTGGTTGACAGTGCGGAGTCTGCACGTTCTCCCCGTGTCTGCGTGGGTTTCCTCCGGGTGCTCCGGTTTCCTCCCACAGTCCGAAGATGTGCAGGTTAGGTGGATTGGCCACGCTAAATTGCCCTTAGTGTCCAAAAAGGTTAGGTGGGGTTACTGGGTTACAGGGATAGGGTGGAGGTGTGGGCTTAAGTAAAGTGCTCTTTCCAAGGACCGGTGCAGACTCGATGGACCAAATGGCCTCCTGCACTGTAAATTCTATGATTGTATCCAAGAAGAAGGAAATGGAGAACATTCACAAGAGAAAGAAAAACATTAATATTTGTTATTTAAAGTGATTTGTGACATTAGCTAATAATACCAAGAGCTGATTTGTAAAATGTAACTAAAATGGTTGCATTGTTAATTTTATACATAATATTCTCACTGTCAATATTGCTCATTGTTTCCAACTAGGATGAAGTTTCTCCTCAGACCTGTTCGAGACGTACTGGGCCTTTTTAAAAACAACATATGCACTTTGAAATGCTCAGAGGTCAGATATGGTTGATTCTAGAGTTGAGTTCACAAACATTGCCGCCTGCACCAGGGCGACATTTACACTTCCCAAAGTGGTTGTATGTGTAGATTTGCAGAGATAACCTGGCAATTTTAGTGACAATTAATGGCAAATTAAGGATCATGCTTCTCTGTAGAGACGTGTTAAATATGAGCTTGGTAGAGGTTCTGCAAACTCATTTAATTTAGAAGACTTACAATTTAGCAGACAGAGAAAATGATCATTGATTAAATCTGGGTTGGGCTAATCATTAATTAATCACGGATTACTCCTGGGTTGGTTTAACCTGATGTGACAATACTTCAAAATTAGATCATTAGTATTAAAGTGCTGTGGGGTGTTCTGAGATTGTGAAAGACAATGCACAAATTCAAATCATTTCCTTCATATCTCCTCCTATTATTAGCTCTGTGATTGTATCTGAATGTTCAGATACCTTCCTGAGTAACTGTTGAGGTTGGTGAAGGAGGAAAGTACAGAAATATTTATTATTGTCCTTGTAGCTTTAGAAATGCTGAAACATATTTTTCAAGAGGATGATGTGACTTTAAAGGGCCAATCTTTCCTGGTGTTGAAATTGTTGATTATCAAACATTAGTCCTTGGAAAAGTTATATTCCAATTTAAATGTCTATGTTCACACAATGTTTTAAGCAGAAGCAAGATCAATCAGACTGCACTGTTATAGAGTAATCAGTATTTCCAACAAATCTGAATTAGACATTGTGAAAATGGAATTAACTCCACATGTGCCCATTCATGTCTAAATAGGACTTCTTTTGTCTCATGTGTGATGTCATGCTGAGCTATTCCACTCACCTTCGAGCACGCAAGCGAAAGTATAGGATTGGCAAGTGTAACAACAATATTGTGAGAAATTTCCTGGAATGGTAAGTGTGGAGTAAAGCATGAGTGCTCAAACCCTGGACTGCTAATTAACATTGCAACCCCACCTTGCAATGTGGAGCTCACCCTGATTTCCTGCTTTCGTACTCGTTTTCAGCAGGTGTAGATTTAAGCACGAAGACCGAGGTGCAGCGAGTCACCATTTATTGTGTTTCATACAGGTGCTTCTCCATTTAAAAAATATTTTAAATGCTTTCAGAAGTGTCACACATTTAAAAATTATCGTTTTGCTATAATCGCAATTCTTGAAGTGCTTCTGTAATTGTTTGAGGTTTCAAACTTCCTGGGCACACTTTACCAACATCTGGTGACAGGGCGAGGCCATTGAATTTCGTGAGAGGTCTCTCAAGATTCGTGACACTTGAGATATCTCGTGGAATTCAACCGAACAAAATGGAAATTACTGTCAAAAATGTTCTTGCAAATATTGTCCATTTGCCCATATTAAACACCAGAAGCCTCACTGATACCGTTGCAGCATTGCAAACATCCTTTGAATAATGATTGTATTTTACAAACTTGATCCATTTTTGTGCACTCGACTGGTTTCGGAATGGAAACCATGAAACGTAAAGAAAGAACTTGCATTAACATAGCACCTATCATAACAGCAGGATATTCGAAAGTGCACCACAGACAACAAATAATTTTCAAAGTGAAGCAACGTAATCTGCTGGGAAAGTCAGAAAACAGCTCAAACCTATTACAAAGACGCTCCTATCCAGTATGGATTTTAAAATTCATTTACAGGATTTGGGCGTCGCTGGTTAGACCAGCATTTATTGCCCATCGCTAGTTTCCCTTCAGAAGGTGGGGGTGAGCTGCCTTCTTGAACCGCTGCAGTCTTTGAGGTGTAGGTACACCCACTGTGCTGTTAGGGAGGGAGTTCCAGGATGATGCCCCAGCGACAGTGAAGGGTTGGCGTTATATTCCCAAGTCAGGGTGGTGAGTGACTGGGAGGAGAACCTCCAGTTGGTAGAGTTATAGAATCATATCATAGAATTTACAGTGCAGAAGGAGGCCATTCAGCCCATCAAATCTGCACCGGCTCTTGGAAAGAGCACCCTACCCAAGCCCACGCCTCCACCCTATCCCCGTAACCCCAACTAACCTTTTTGGACACTAAGAGCAATTTAGCATGACCTATCCACCTAACCTGACATTTTTGGACTGTGTGAGGAAACCGGAGCACCCGGAGGAAACCCACGCTACCATGCCACCCAGGTATTTGCTGCTCTTGTCCTTCCAGATGGTAGTGGTCGTGGGTTTGGACGGTGCTGCCTAAGGAGCCTTGGTGAGTTTCTGCCTCTAGTAGGCTGCCAATGCAGCAAGCATCTATGTGCATTTTTATCAGGGTTCTCCTGTACACAACTCCATCAATCTCATCCCAATCTCTTGCACAAGAGATTGGGCGGGATTTCCCGTCCCGCCGTATCACATTTCTGCCCCGACCCGCCGGCGGGAGTCTCCGTTACGCCGGCCGGTCAATGGGGTTTCCCATTGTGGGGCAGCCCCACGCCGTCGGGAAACCCCCCGGGTGCCGACAGAACGGAGAATCCCGCCGGTGGGGAATCCCGCCCCAGATCTGTGACCTTACTCTGGGGAGCTGAAACACAACCTGTCCTTTCCCCGGTGTTAGAATTCCTGCCGTGCACAAGGAGGCCATTGGGCCCATCGAGTCTGCACCCACCCTCTGATAGAGCCCCCTATCTAGCCCCACTCCCCTGCCAAATCCCCAAAACCCAGTAACCCCACCTAACCATTTGGACACAAGCGGCAATTTAGCGTGACCAATCCACCTAACCTGCACGTCTTTGGACTGTGGGAGGAAACCGGAGCACCCGGAGGAAACCCACGCACACACGGGGAGGACGTGCAGATTCCGCACAGACAGTCACCCAAGGTCGGAATAGGACCTGGGACCCTGGTGCTGTGAGGCAGCAGTGCTAAGCATTGTGACAGCAGGACACTCGTGCCCAGTGACTCACCATACACTGAGCCTGCTCGATGGTCGGCATTGTACCAGTATCTGAACTGATATCTTCAAGTGTCAGATCAAGTAGCCACGTACCTTCATCAAAGGTGTGCTGTTCCGGGTGTCGCTGAGGCTACAGTCTCTGTCCAGCTGGCATTTCCTGGGAATCTGAAAGGGTAAACGTCGGAGGGTAGGGTTGGGGTGAAGGAGGGGGTTAGAGGAAAGTGGGGGGGCCATAATCACACCATCTGCAGCTTCACATCAGAGGGCAGACTGAGGGAGAAGTGGGACGTGAGAGGGTGCAAAAATCAGGAACATACCAAATCCTCCCACATGTTGCTGGTGATGCTCAGTTCAGCAGCTTCAATCAAGGCTGTCCCCATAATGCACAGCAACACCTCCTCCGCAGCGAGACCCTGGTGGGCGTGTTCCTCGCCGCTTCTCTGCTGCTGTCTGCAGCTTGTCCTGCAAGAGAATGGGAAGATGTCCGTTAGAGTGTTGCAATGTGATTGGGTGATCTACCTGCCACACTGAATAGCTGGAGGTTGGTGAAAGCTGTGACATGTGTGTATATGTGTGATGCTGGCAGCATGTGGGTTTGGGTAGAGGGGGAACACTGGTCCTGGTTGTAGTTAGCAGTGTTGGTGATGTCATGCATGCAGCAACATGAGGTAATGTTGCAGTGATGGCCTGGAGATGTCAGTTACTGAAGCTCTCACACCTGAGTCCTGAGCTTTCTCCAGCACTGCAGACAGGCCCTGGGTCGTCATTGGCCACATGTCTCTTTGGCGGGTGTGCCTCTTAATCTCTCTCCTGCCCTCAGTCCCTTTCACTAACACCTCCAGTGCCACATTATAGAAGCTGAGAGCTCTTTCTCTCTGGCCTGCCATTCTGACTGCTGTCTTCTCCCTTTCCCCAAAGCCTTTCTGAGGCTCTTCCATCATCTGCTGAAGCCAGTGGACCTCCTTTATAAAGAGGCAGATGGATGTACTTTGTGAAGGACACGTCCACACCTTGGCCCTATGCTGATCAGAACAGTGCACACTGGCCCACGTACTGCCAGAGCTTCTGTACTGCCAGACTCAACTCAACCAGGGGGTGGTAATCGTGCATTGCAACCCCCACCCTCACTAATGCCCTCACAACCTCACACCACCACCCTCACCCCCTCCCCATCCCCCAACCCTCACCCACCCCCCCCCACCCTCACCCTCCATCCCTAACCCCACCCAATCTCCATCACCGCTCCCCATCCTCATCCCCCACACCCCCTCCCTCACCCCCTCACACCCCCAACATCATTCCCCTCACCCACCACGCCCCTCACTCACCATCCACCCCCACCTCCCTTCCTCACCCCTCACTCTCAAACAAACAAAGAACAAAGAAATGTACAGCACAGGAACAGGCCCTTCGGCCCTCCAAGCCCGTGCCGACCATGCTGCCCAACTAAACTACAATCTTCTACACTTCCTGGGTCCGTAGCCCTCTATTCCCATCCTATTCATGTATTTGTCAAGATGCCCCTTAAATGTCACTATCGTCCCTGCTTCCACCACCTCCTCCGATAACGAGTTCCAGGCACCCACTACCCTCTGTGTAATAAACGTGCCTCATACATCGACTCTAAACCTTGCCCCTCTCACCTTAAACCTATGCCCCCTAGTAATTGACCCCTCTACGCCGGGGAAAAGCCTCTGACTATCCACTCTGTCTATGCCCCTCATAATTTTGTATACCTCTATCAGGTCGCCCCTCAACCTCCTTCGTTCCAGTGAGAACAAACCGAGTTTATTCAACCGCTCCTCATAGCTAATGCCTTCCATACCAGGCAACATTCTGGTAAATCTCTTCTGCACCCTCTCTAAAGCCTCCACATCCTTCTGGTAGTGTGGCGACCAGAATTGAACACTATACTCCAAGTGTGGCCTAACTAAGGTTCTATACAGCTGCAACATGACTTGCCAATTCTTATACTCAATGCCCCGGCCAATGAAGGCAAGCATGCCGTATGCCTTCTTGACTACCTTCTCCACCTGTGTTGCCCCTTTCAGTGACCTGTGGACCTGTACTCCTAAATCTCTCTGACTTTCAATACTCTTGAGGGTTCTACCATTCACTGTATATTCCCTACCTGCATTAGACCTTCCAAAATGCATTACCTCACATTTGTCTGGATTAAACTCCATCTGCCATCTCTCCGCCCAAGTCTCCAAACAATCTAAATCCTGCTGTATCCTCTGACAGTCCTCATCGCTATCCGCAATTCCACCAACCTTTGTGTCGTCTGCAAACTTACTAATCAGACCAGTTACATTTTCCTCCAAATCATTTATATATACTACAAACAGCAAAGGTCCCAGCACTGATCCCTTTGGAACACCACTGGTCACAGCCCTCCAATTAGAAAAGCATCCTTCCATTGCTACTCTCTGCCTTCTATGACCTAGCCAGTTCTGTATCCACCTTGCCAGCTCACCCCTGATCCAGTGTGACTTCACCTTTTGTACTAGTCTATCATGAAGGATCTTGTCAAAGGCCTTACTGAAGTCCATATAGACAACATCCACTGCGCTACCTGCATCAATCATCTTTGTGACCTCCTCGAAAAACTCTATCAAGTTAGTGAGACACGACCTCTCCTGTACAAAACCATGCTACCTCTCACTAATACGTCCATTTGCTTCCGAATGGGAGTAGATCCTGTCTCGAAGAATTCTCTCCAGTAATTTCCCTACCACTGAAGTAAGGCTCACCAGCCTGTAGTTCCCTGGATTATCCTTGCTACCCTTCTTAAGCAGAGGAACAGCATTGGCTATTCTCCAGTCCTCCGGGACATCACCTGAAGACAATGAGGATCCAAAGATTTCTGTCAAGGCCTCAGCAATTTCCTCTCCAGCCTCCTTCAGTATTCTGGGGTAGATCCCATCAGGCCCTGGGGACTTATCTACCTTAATATTTTTTAAGACGCCCAACACCTCGTCTTTTTGGATCTCAATGTGACCCAGGCTATCTACACACCCTTCTCCAGACTCAACATCTACCAATTCCTTCTCTTTGGTGAATACTGATGCAAAGTATTCATTTAGTACCTCACCCATTTCCTCTGGCTCCACACATAGGTTCCCTTGCCTATCCTTCAGTGGGCCAACCCTTTCCCTGGCTACCCTCTTGCTTTTTATGTACGTGTAAAAAGCCTTGGGATTTTCCTTAACCCTATTTGCCAATGACTTTTCGTGACCCCGTCTAGCCCTCCTGACGCCTTGCTTAAGTTCCTTCCTACTTTCCTTATATGCCACACAGGCTTCGTCTGTTCCCAGCCTTTTAGCCCTGACAAATGCCTCCTTTTTCTTTTTGACAAGGCCTACAATATCTCTCGTTATCCAAGGTTCCCAAAAATTGCCGTATTTATCCTTCTTCCTCACAGGAACATGCCAGTCCTGAATTCCTTTCAACTGACACTTGAAAGCCTCCCACATGTCAGATGTTGATTTGCCCTCAAACATCCGCCCCCAATGTAGGTTCTTCAGTTCCCGCCTAATATTGTTATAATTAGCCTTCCCCCAATTTAGCACATTCATCCTCGGACCACTCTTATCCTTGTCCACCAGCACTTTAAAACTTACTGAACTGTGGTCACTGTTCCCGAAATGTTCCCCTACTGAAACTTCTACCACCTGGCCGGGCTCATTCCACAATACCAGGTCCAGTACCGCCCCTTCCCTAGTTGGACTGTCTACATATTGTTTTAAGAAGCCCTCCTGGATGCTCCTTACAAACTCTGCCCCATCTAGGCCCCTGGCACTAAGTAAGTCCCAGTCAA
Organism: Scyliorhinus torazame; assembly: GCF_047496885.1. Lineage (NCBI taxonomy): Eukaryota > Metazoa > Chordata > Chondrichthyes > Carcharhiniformes > Scyliorhinidae > Scyliorhinus > Scyliorhinus torazame. The sequence goes on from NC_092722.1 coordinate 840,457, forward strand.
TATTGGGGAAGTTGAAGTCTCCCATCACCACAACCCTGTTGTTTTTACTCTTTTCCAAAATCTGTCTACCTATCTGCTCCTCTATCTCCCACTGGCTGTTGGGAGGCCTGTAGTAAACCCCCAACATTGTGACTGCACCCTTCTTATTCCTGATCTCTACCCAAATAGCCTCACTGCCCTCTGAGGTGTCCTCCCGCAGTACAGCTGTGATATTCTCCCTAACCAGTAGCGCAACTCCGCCACCCCTTTTACATCCCCCTCTATCCCGCCTGAAACATCTAAATCCTGGAACGTTTAGCTGCCAATCCTGCCCTTCCCTCAACCAGGTCTTTGTAATGGCAACAACATCATAGTTCCAAGTACTAATCCAAGCTCTAAGTTCATCTGCCTTACCCGTAATACTTCTTGCATTAAAACATATGCACTTCAGGCCACCAGACCCGCTGTGTTCAGCAACTTCTCCCCGTCTGCTCTGCCTCAGAGCCACACTGTCCCTATTCCCTAGTTCTCCCTCAATGCTCTCACCTTCTGACCTATTGCTCCTGTGCCCACCCCCCTGCCATACTAGTTTAAACCCTCCCGTGTGACACTAGCAAACCTCACGGCCAGGATATTTATGCCTCTCCAGTTTAGATTCAACCCGTCCTTCTTATATAGGTCACACCTGCCCCGGAAGAGCTCCCAGTGGTCCAGATAACGGAAACCCTCCCTCCTACACCAGCTGTTTAGCCACGTGTTTATCTGCTCCATCTTCCTATTTCTAGCCTCACTGGCACGTGGCACAGGGAGTAATCCCGAGATTACAACCCTCGAGGTCCTGTTTTTTAACTTTCTGCCTAGCTCCCTGAACTCCTGCTGCAGGACCTCATGCCCCTTCCTGCCTATGTCGTTTGTACCGATATGTACAACGACCTCTGCCTGTTTGCCCTCCCCCTTCAGGATGCCCTCTACCCGTTCGGAGACATCCTGGACCCTGGCACCAGGGAGGCAACATACCATCCTGGAGTCTCTTTCATGCCTATCTGTGCCCCTGACTATAGAGTCCCCTATTACTATTGCTCTTCTGCACTTTGACCCTCCGTTCTGAACATCAGAGCCAACCGTGGTGCCACTGCTCTGGCTGCTGCTGTTTTCCCCTGATAGGCTATCCCCCCCGACAGTATCCAAAGGGGTATACCTGTTCGAGAGGGGGACAACCACAGGGGATTCCTGCACTGACTGCCTGCCCTTTCTGGTGGTCACCCATTTCTCTGCCTGCAACTTGGCTGTGACCACATTTATATAACTTACTCTCACTCCAAGCCCATCCCCCCCCCAACCCATACCCTCACCCCTCCACCCCTACCCTCACTCTCCCACCTCTAACCCCCATCATCCACCCTGACCCTCACGCCACCCCCCCCCCCCCCCCCCCCCCCCGCCACCCCCACCCCCCTCCCATCCACCTGGACAGCACTGCCAGAGCGGGATGGACAGCTCTGCCGGAGCTCGATGGACAGCACTGCCAGAGAGGGATGGACATCTCTGCCAGAGCGGGATGGACAGCGCTGCCAGAGAGGGATGGACAGCGCTGCCAGAGTGGGATGGACAGCTCTGCCAGAGTGGGATGGACAGCGCTGCCAGAGCGGGATGGACAGCGATGCCAGTGCGGGATGGACAACGCTGCCAGAGAGGGAGTGGACAGCTCTGCCAGAGTGGGATGGACAGCGCTGCCAGAGTGGGTTGGACAGCGCTGCCAGAGCGGGATGGACAGCGCTGCCAGAGCGGGATAGACAGCTCTGCCAGAGAGAGAGTAGACAGCGCTGCCAGAGCGGGATGGACAGCGCTGCCAGAGCGGGATAGACAGCTCTGCCAGAGAGAGAGTAGACAGCGCTGCCAGAGCGGGATGGACAGCGCTGCCAGAGCGGGATAGACAGCTCTGCCAGAGAGAGAGTAGACAGCGCTGCCAGAGTAGGATGGATAGCACTGCCAGAGTAGGATGGACAGCGCTGCCAGAGCGAGAGTGACAGCGCTGCCAGAGCGGGATCGACAGCGCTGCCAGAGTGGGATGGACAGCGCAGCCAGAGCGAGAGTGACAGCTCTGCCAGAGTGGGATGGACAGCTTTGCCAGAGTGGGAGTGGACAATGCTGACAGAGCGGGATGGACAGCGCTGCCAGAGCGAGAGTGACAGCGCTGCCAGAATGGGATGGACTGCGCTGCCAGAGTGGGATGGACAGCTTTGCCAGACCGGGATGGACAACGCTGCCAGAGCGGGATAGACAACGCTGCCAGAGCGGGATAGACAGCTCTGCCAGAGAGAGAGTAGACAGCGCTGCCAGAGTAGGATGGATAGCACTGCCAGAGTAGGATGGACAGCGCTGCCAGAGCGAGAGTGACAGCGCTGCCAGAGCGGGATCGACAGCGCTGCCAGAGTGGGATGGACAGCGCAGCCAGAGCGAGAGTGACAGCTCTGCCAGAGTGGGATGGACAGCTTTGCCAGAGTGGGAGTGGACAGTGCTGACAGAGCGGGATGGACAGCGCTGCCAGAGCGAGAGTGACAGCGCTGCCAGAGTGGGATGGACAGCTCTGCCAGAGTAGGATGGACAGCGCTGCCAGAGCGAGAGTGACAGCGCTGCCAGAGTGGGATGGACAGCTCTGCCAGAGTGGGATGGACAGCGATGCCAGTGTGGGATGGACAGTGCTGCCAGAGCGGGATGGACAGCTCTGCCGTAGTAGGATGGACAGCGCTGCCAGAGCGGGATGGACAGCATTGCCAGTGCGGGATGGACAGCACTGCCAGAGTGGGATGGGTAGCACTGCCAGAGCGGGATGGACTGCGCTGCCAGAGCGGGATGGACAGCATTGCCAGAGCAGGAGTGGACAGCGCTGCCAGAGTGGGATGGACAGCGCTGCCAGAGTGGGATGGACTGCGCTGCCAGAGCGGGATGGACAGCATTGCCAGAGCGGGATGGACAGCTCTGCCCGAGCGCGATGGACAGCGCTGCCAGAGCGGGAGTGGACAGCTCTGCCAGAGCGGGATGGACAACGCTGCCAGAGCGGGATGGACAGCTCTGCCCGAGCGCGATGGACAGCGCTGCCAGAGCGGGATGGACAGCGCTGCCAGAGCGGGATGGACAGCGCTGCCAGAGCGGGAGAGGTCAGTGCTGCCGGAGCGAGAGTGACAGTGCTGCCAGAGCGGGATGGACAGCTCTGCCAGAGAGGGAGTGGACAGCGCTGCCAGAGCGGGATGGACAGCGCTGCCAGAGCGGGATGGACAGCTCTGCCAGAGTAGGATGGACAGCGCTGCCAGAGCGAGAGTGACAGCGCTGCCAGAGTGGGATGGACAGCTCTGCCAGAGTGGGATGGACAGCTCTGCCAGAGCGGGATGGACAGCTCTGCCAGAGTAGGATGGACAGCGCTGCCAGAGCTAGAGTGACAGCGCTGCCAGTGCGGGATGGACAGCTCTGCCAGAGTAGGATGGACAGCGCTGCCAGAGCGAGAGTGACAGCGCTGCCAGTGTGGGATGGACAGTGCTGCCAGAGCGAGTGTGACACCGCTGCCAGAGTGGGATGGACAGCGCTGCCAGAGTGGGATGGACAGCTCTGCCAGAGTGGGATGGACAGCGCTGCCAGAGCGAGTGTGACACCGCTGCCAGAGTGGGATGGACAGCGCTGCCAGAGCGGGATGGACTGCGCTGCCAGAGTGGGATGGACAGCGCTGCCAGAGTGGGATGGACAGCGCTGCCAGTGTGGGATGGACAGCGCTGCCAGAGCGGGATGGACTGCGCTGCCAGAGTGGGATGGACAGCGCTGCCAGAGTGGGATGGACAGCGCTGCCAGAGCGAGTGTGACACCGCTGCCAGAGTGGGATGGACAGCGCTGCCAGAGCAGGATGGACAGCGCTGCCAGAGTGGGATGGACTGCGCTGCCAGAGCGGGATGGACAGCATTGCCAGAGCGGGATGGACAGTGATGCCAGAGCGGGATGGACAGCATTGCCAGAGCGGGATGGACAGCACTGCCAGAGCGGGATGGACTGCGCTGCCAGAGCGGGATGGACAGCACTGCCAGAGCAGGAGTGGACAGCGCTGCCAGAGCGGGATGGACAGTGATGCCAGTGTGGGATGGACTGCGCTGCCAGAGCGGGATGGACAGCTCTGACAGAGCGAGAGTGACAGTGCTGCCAGCGCGAGATGGACAGCGCTGCCAGAGAGGGAGTGGACAGCTCTGCCAGAGTGGGAGTGGACAGCTCTGCCAGAGTGGGAGTGGACAGCTCTGCCAGAGTGGGAGTGGACAGCTCTGCCAGAGTGGGAGTGGACAGCTCTGCCAGAGTGGGAGTGGACAGCGCTGCCAGAGTGGGATGGACTTTGAAAAAGCGCGGGGGCTGCGAGGCAGAGGGGACCATTTAAAAGGTCGCTGTCTGTGGTGAGGTGAGTACAGATTAACAACTTACCTTGCAGGCCAAGTCGATTTCAGCAGGAGCGGAGCAGGCTAGTCCATTTCAGCGGGGGCAGTGCGGAAGTGATTTCTGGGAGGTAAGTTTCTCCTTTAAATTTTTTTTTTTTAAATTCTAGTGTTTTAGGCGGGAACAGGAAGTCGACCCGCGGACGTCTGGGAAGACCCTCACCAATAAATTCTGGTGGAGAGGAAACCCGAGACACTACACGTGTAGTGTCTCCCACCCGCCCTCCTCCTCTAACCTAATAATAAAACCCATTGGTCTGAGGTAAGTGCCATATTTTATTATTGTTATTAATATTTTTTTTTATATAAAAAATTTAATTTAGTTGTTAGCCAGATCTTGGTAGAAAGTTAGAGGAATGGCAGGGAAGGGAGTGCAATGTTCCTCCTGCAGGATGTTTGAGGTGAGGGATGCCGTTAGTGTCCCTGCTGATTTTACCTGCAGGAAGTGCTGCCATCTCCAGCTCCTCCAAGACCGAGTTAGGGAACTGGAGCTGGTGTTGGAAGAACTTCGGATCATTCGGGAGGCAGAGGGGGTCATAGATAGCAGCTTCAGGGAATTAGTTACACCAAAGATTGGAGATAGATGGGTAACTGTAAGAGGGACTGGGAAAAAACAGTCAGTGCAGGGATCCCCTGCGGTCGTTCCCCTGAGAAACAAGTATACCGCTTTGGATACTTGTGGGGGGGACGACTTACCAGGGGTAAGCCATGGGGTACGGGCCTCTGGCACGGAGTCTGTCCCTGTTGCTCAGAAGGGAAGGGGGGAGGGGAGCAGAGCATTAGTAATTGGGGACTCTATAGTCAGGGGCACAGATAGGAGATTTTGTGGGAGCGTGAGAGACTCACGTTTGGTATGTTGCCTCCCAGGTGCAAGGGTACGTGATGTCTCGGATCGTGTTTTCCGGGTCCTTAAGGGGGAGGGGGAGCAGCCCCAAGTCGTGGTCCACATTGGCACTAACGACATAGGTAGGAAAGGGGACAAGGATGTCAGGCAGGCTTTCAGGGAGCTAGGATGGAAGCTCAGAACTAGAACAAACAGAGTTGTTATCTCTGGGTTGTTGCCCGTGCCACGTGATAGTGAGATGAGGAATAGGGAGAGAGAGCATTTAAACACGTGGCTACAGGGATGGTGCAGGCGGGAGGGATTCAGATTTCTGGATAACTGGGGCTCTTTCTGGGGAAGGTGGGACCTCTACAGACAGGATGGTCTACATCTGAACCTGCGGGGCACAAATATCCTGGGGGGGAGATTTGTTAGTGCTCTTTGGTGGGGTTTAAACTAACGCAGCAGGGGCATGGGAACCTGGATTGTAGTTTTAGGGTAAGGGAGAATGAGAGTACAGAGGTCAGGAGCTCAGATTTGACGTCGCAGGAGGGGGCCAGTGTTCAAGTAGGTGGTTTGAAGTGTGTCTACTTCAATGCCAGGAGTATACGAAATAAGGTAGGGGAACTGGCAGCATGGGTTGGTACCTGGGACTTCGATGTTGTGGCCATTTCGGAGACATGGATAGAGCAGGGACAGGAATGGATGTTGCGGGTTCCGGGGTTTAGGTGTTTTAGTAAGCTCAGAGAAGGAGGCAAAAGAGGGGGAGGTGTGGCGCTGCTAGTCAAGAGCAGTATTACGGTGGCGGAGAGGATGCTAGATGGGGACTCATCTTCTGAGGTAGTATGGGCTGAGGTTAGAAACATGAAAGGAGAGGTGTCACTGTTGGGAGTCTTCTATAGGACTCCAAATAGTTCTAGGGATGTAGAGGAAAGGATGGCGAGGATGATCCTGGATAAGAGCGAAAATAACAGGGTAGTTATTATGGGAGACTTTAACTTTCCAAATATTGACTGGAAAAGATATAGTTCAAGTACATTAGATGGGTCGTTTTTTGTACAGTGTGTGCAGGAGGGTTTCCTGACACAGTTTGTTGACAGGCCAACAAGAGGTGAGGCCACATTGGATTTGGTTTTGGGTAATGAACCAGGCCAGGTGTTGGATTTGAAGGTAGGTGAGCACTTTGGGGACAGTGACCACAATTCGGTGACGTTTACGTTAAGGATGGAAAGGGATAAGTATACACCGCAGGGCAAGAGTTATAGCTGGGGGAAGGGCAATTATGATGCCATTAGACGTGACTTGGGGGGGGATAAGGTGGAGAAGTAGGCTGCAAGTGTTGGACACACTGGATAAGTGGAGCTTGTTCAAGGATCAGCTACTGCGTGTTCTTGATAAGTATGTACCGGTCAGGCAGGGAGGAAGGTGCCGAGCGAGGGAACCGTGGTTTACCAAAGAAGTGGAATCTCTTGTTAAGAGGAAGAAGAAGGCCTGTGTGAAGATGAGGTGTGAAGTTTCAGTTGGGGCGATGGATAGTTACAAGGTAGCGAGGAAGGATCTAAAGAGAGAGCTAAGACGAGCAAGGAGGGGACATGAGAAGTATTTGGCAGGAAGGATCAAGGAAAACCCAAAAGCTTTCTATAGGTATGTCAGGAATAAGCGAATGACTAGGGAAAGAGTAGGACCAGTCAAGGACATGGATGGGAAGTTGTGTGTAGAGTCTGAAAGGATAGGCGAGATACTAAATGAATATTTTTCGTCAGTATTCACTCAGGAAAAAGATAATGTTGTGGAGGAGAATGCTGAGCTCCAGGTAAATAGATTAGATGGCATTGAGGTACGTAGGGAAGCGGTGTTGGCAATTCTGGACAGGCTGAAAATAGATAAGTCCCCGGGACCTCATGGGATTTATCCTAGGATTCTCTGGGAGGCCAGGGAAGAGATTGCTGGACCATTGGCTTTGATTTTTATGTTATCATTGGATACAGGAATAGTGCCAGAGGACTGGAGGATAGCAAATGTGGTCCCTTTGTTCAAAAAGGGGAGCAGAGACAACCCCGGCAACTATAGACCGGTGAGCCTCACGTCTGTAGTGGGTAAAGTCTTGGAGGGGATTATAAGAGACAAGATTTATAATCATCTAGATAGGAATGATATGATCAGGGATAGTCAGCATGGCTTTGTGAAGGGTAGGCCATGCCTCACAAACCTTATCGAGTTCTTTGAGAAGGTGACTGAACAGGTAGACGAGGGTAGAGCAGTTGATGTGGTGTATATGGATTTCAGCAAAGCGTTTGATAAGGTTCCCCACGGTAGGCTATTGCAGAAAATACGGAGGCTGGGGATTGAGGGTGATTTAGCGATGTGGATCAGAAATTGGCTAGCTGAAAGAAGACAGAGGGTGGTGGTTGATGGGAAATGTTCAGAATGGAGTACAGTCACAAGTGGAGTACCACAAGGATCTGTTCTGGGGCCGTTGCTGTTTGTCATTTTTATCAATGACCTAGAGGAAGGCGCAGAAGGGTGGGTGAGTAAATTTGCAGACGATACTAAAGTCGGTGGTGTTGTCGATAGTGTGGAAGGAAGTAGCAGGTTACAGAGGGATATAGATAAGCTGCAGTGCTGGGCTGAGAGGTGGCAAATGGAGTTTAATGTAGAGAAGTGTGAGGTGATTCACTTTGGAAGGAAAAACAGGAATATGGAATATTTGGCTAATGGAAAAGTTCTTGGAAGTGTGGATGAGCAGAGGGATCTGGGTGTCCATGTCCATAGATCCCTGAAAGTTGCCACCCAGGTTGATAGGGTGGTGAAGAAGGCCTATGGAGTGTTGGCCTTTATTGGTAGAGGGATTGAGTTCCGGAGTCAGGAGGTCATGTTGCAGCTGTACAGAACTCTGGTACGGCCGCATTTGGAGTATTGCGTACAGTTCTGGTCACCGCATTATAGGAAGGACGTGGAGGCTTTGGAACGGGTGCAGAGGAGATTTACCAGGATGTTGCCTGGTATGGAGGGAAAATCTTATGAGGAAAGGCTGATGGACTTGAGGTTGTTTTCGTTAGAGAGAAGAAGGTTAAGAGGAGACTTAATAGAGGCATACAAAATGATCAGAGGGTTAGATAGGGTGGACAGTGAGAGCCTTCTCCCGCGGATGGAAATGGCTAGCACGAGGGGACATAGCCTTAAACTGAGGGGTAATAGATATAGGACAGAGGTCAGGGGTAGGTTCTTTACGCAAAGAGTAGTGAGGCCGTGGAATGCCCTACCTGCTACAGTAGTGAACTCGCCAACATTGAGGGCATTTAAAAGTTTATTGGATAAACATATGGATGATAATGGCATAGTGTAGGTTAGATGGCTTTTGTTTCGGTGCAACATCGTGGGCCGAAGGGCCTGTACTGCGCTGTATTGTTCTATGTTCTATGGACAGCTCTCCCAGAGCAGTAGTGGACAGTGCTGCCAGAGCGGGATGGACAGCACTGCCAGAGTGGGATGGACAGCGCTGCCAGAGCGCGATGGACAACTCTGCCGGAGCGGGATGGACAGCTCTGCCAGAGCGGGAGTGGACAGCGCTGCCAGAGCGGGATGGACAGCGCTGCCTGAGGGGGATGGACAGCTCTGCCAGAGCGGGAGTGGACAGCTCTGCCAGAGCGGGAGTGGACAGCGCTGCCAGAGCGGGATGGACAGCGCTGCCTGAGGGGGATGGACAGCTCTGCCAGAGCGGGAGAGGACAGCGCTGCCAGAGCGAGAGTGACAGTGCTGCCAGAGCAGGAGTGGACAGCTCTGCCAGAGCAGGATGGACAGCTCTGCCAGAGCGGGAGAGGACAGCGCTGCCAGAGCGAGAGTGACAGTGCTGCCAGAGCAGGAGTGGACAGCTCTGCCAGAGCAGGATGGACAGCTCTGCCAGAGGGGGGTGGACAGCTCTGCCAGAGCAAGAGTGAACAGTGCTGCCAGAGAGGGAGTGGACAGCTCTGCCAGAGCGGGATGGACAGCTCTGCCAGAGTGGAATGGACTGCGCTGCCAGAGCGGGATGGATAGCTCTGCCAGGGGGGGATGGACAGCTCTGCCAGAGCAGGATGGACAGTGCTGCCAGAGTGGGAGTAGACAGCTCTGCCAGAGCAAGAGTGAACAGTGCTGCCAGAGCAGGATGGACAGTGCTGCCAGAGCGGGATGGACAGTGCTGCCTGAGCGAGATGGACAGCTCTGCCAGAGTGGGAGTAGACAGCTCTGCCAGAGCGGGATGGACAGCTCTGTCAGAGCGGGATGGACAGCTCTCCCAGAGCGGTAGTGGACAGTGCTGCCAGAGCGGGATGGACAGCTCTGCCAGAGCGGGATGGACAGCTCTGCCAGAGTGGGATGGACAGCTCTGTCAGAGCGGGATGGACAGCTCTCCCAGAGCGGTAGTGGACAGTGCTGCCAGAGCGGGATGGACAGCTCTGCCAGAGCGGGATGGACAGCTCTGCCAGAGCGGGATGGACAGCTCTGCCAGAGCGGGATGGACAGCTCTGCCAGAGTGGGATGGACAGCGGTGCCAGAGCGGGATGGACAGTGCTGCCAGAGCGGGATGGACAGCTCTGCAGTGTGCTGTTTTGATGGTCATGGAGCGAGCCTGCAGAACATGCAAATCTACATTCAATCAGCAAACACTGCGAATGACTTTGGTCAATATCCTGGAGACCATTGTTGCAGGTGATGGGTCACCCATTAATAGGCTCTAAGGGTGCAGCATGTATGGTGACACTAATGTAAATAGCAAATACCACGTCCCATTAACTTAACAATGAAAGGTTATGCACAAAATATTGGGTGGAATTCGGCTATCTGGGACTTAGTCCCGTGGTGGGTGTGGGGATGGGAGTGTTAATGCTGATGAGGCTGACTGGAAACATGCCATATCTTCTGGCCCCAAGCTCATTTATTATGCACCCAAGTGTTTGGCACTATATTGCGTGGCAGGGCGGGCATGATGGCGTGCTTCCACCTCTATTTCTGGGTGCCATGTTTAAAAGGTTCAAAATTACTGACCTGCTGTTGGAGGAAGAAGGTGGGCCTCTTAAAAAAAAAAAAGATGGGCCCCCAAGAATATTCATGGAAGATGGATCTTCTCGATAACACTGAAGATGGAAGATCCGCCTGACAGATGCTCCAGCCACCCACTGCTGTGGTGTTCTGTGGTCCAGGGTTGCTAGTGGCCTCAGTCCAGTACCCTGGAGGCAGCCCCTGCATTGTTCAGGTGAGTCCGAGTTCACATTGTTCCAGGTGTGTTCTGGACCAGCGTGTTTTCCTGTTAGCGCCGTGAAGAATCGGGCATGAGGGGAAGATTGCAGTTGGGTCTTCAGCTGCCTCCTGCTAGTGGGATACAGAGCAGTTTCATGATGGCCTGCAGCGGGATTGCCGAGCTGCCATGATGTGACATTGGAAGATCCCAGAGGACATTCATGTTGGGGTAAAACCTTATCCCTGGACTCCCACCCAATTCTACCACTCCTCCTCCCCCTGCCTGCCCGCCATGGAACCCGCTGGCTGTGGCATGGGAGAATTCTGCTCAATATCTCAGCTCAATCAAAGTACCAAGGTGCGGAAATTAGTAATAAAAGTGAAAACATTATCACGTGTGGTTTCCTTCTGACTGAGGCAATGGCATGAGCTTGTCTGTGGAAGAGGCTCAGCTGGGCTGAAGGGTCACTGTCTACGAGTACCTCCCATCTGTTTTATATTTGTTGAAGGTGCCAGACATGTTTCTTTGACTGGTTGTGCAAATAAGTTACTTGACCTGAAATTTTTCTGTCACAAAAGTGGGAGTGTGTATCACAATGGAAAATCATGAAGATTGTAGCTGAACAAACAAGAGAAACATGCCAACTATATGCAGAATGATAAAATACACGGACAATGTCCCACCCACAATGCTGTAGCGGTGACCTCTCACTCTGTAACCTGTCCTTAGATAGACAGGAGTGTCTGAAGGCTGGTGGAGACATGCAGAGAGTGAGAATTCTTACCTCTATGAGGCCACCACCAGTGATGTCAAGAGGTATTTCTTCACACAAAGGGAAGAGGAAATCTGAAACTCTGTCCCAGCTTTCAAAACTTTCAAAACTGAGATTGATGAGTTTTCATTAGTGACATAACCTCCACGGGACTTACAGAGTGGAAATGATTAACCTCCCCGTGAGCCTCACTGAATACAAGCTCCCCCGTTAATGCGGGCGGGGAAGCCAAGACTATGTTTAGCTAAACCTCTGTATAAAGCCGGCCAGTTTGGGTACCGACAAAAAGGACAGACCTGGCTGGGATCTTTCATGCTGTGCAAATAATAGTTATTGTAATAAAACTTTGTTTCTTTCCACAACGTGGTGTGGACTCGCTTTGTGGTTTTACTAAAATTAGGTAAGAGAATCAAGGTTACAGAACAAAGGCAGAAAGTTTAAGTTACAGTTCAGCCATGATCTTACTCAATGGCAAAGGGACAGAATGGGCTGAATAACTTCCTCCTGTTATTTTACTGAGGATGACCATGTAGGAGACCATGGAAGATCTGGATGATGGACAAGATAGAGTAAAATAATTCTTCTTCTCATTTATACTAATATATTTACATTGATTAACTGTGCCAATGAATGTGAATTTCTTTTTTTTTTTTAAATATGTTTATTCAAAGTTTTTCCAACAAAAGTTTTCAACCAATTAAACCCCCCCCCCGTAACAGAAAATAAAAAGAGAAGGAACAGAGCAACACATAAACATATCAATCCAACATAATACAGAACTTGTACAATGGGTTCCTCCCGCACATATTGACTCTCCCCTATGTTTATGTTTTTCCTTTTTCAAGTGCCCCTAGGAAAACCCTCTTCCCCGCCCACCCCTATACCCCCCCACCCCCGGAAAGAGACCCCCACCCCCTCCCAAGGTTGCTGCTGCTGACCGACCTCCTTCTAGCGCTCCGCAAGATAGTCTAGGAACTGTTGCCACCGCCTGTAGAACCCCTGCGCAGACCCTCTCAAGGCAAACTTTATCCTCTCCAACTTGATGAACCCTGCCATGTCATTTATCCAGGATTCCACACTGGGGGCCTCGCGTCCTTCCATAATAGCAAGATCCTCTGCCGGGCTACCAGGGACGCAAAGGCCAGAATTCTGGCCTCTTTCGCCTCCTGCACTCCCGGCTCGTCCGATACCCCAAATAGTGCCAGCCCCCAACTGGGCTTGACCTGGACTTTCACCACCTTGGACATAGTCCTCGCGAAACCCCTCCAGAACCCATCCAGTGCCGGGCACGACCAGAACATATGGGCGTGATTCGCCGGGCTTCCCGAGCACCTCCCGCATCTGTCCTCCACCCCAAAGAACCTACTCAGCCTCTCCCCTGTCATATGCGCTCTGTGAATAACCTTAAACTGTATCAGGCTAAGCCTGGCACACGAGGAAGAGGAATTAACCCTACTCAGGGCATCAGCCCACAGACCTTCTTCAATCTCCTCCCCCAACTCCTCCTCCCATTTGCCCTTCAGCTCCTCTACCGAAGCCTCCCCCTCTTCTTTCATCTCCTGATACATTGCCGAACCTGAACTCATTTCCCGGGGGTATCCCAAACTTCTCCTCCAGCTGCCCTAGGCTCGCAAACGTCCCGTCTATAAACAGGTCCCCCATCCTTCTGATCCCTGCCCGATGCCAGCTCTGAAACCCCCAGTCCATCCTTCCTGGGACAAACCGATGGTTATCTCTGATCGGGGACCACACCGAGGCTATGAATGTGAATTTCAACAGGTCACAAACCATGGCCGGGATTCTCCCCTACCCGGCGGGGGGGTCCCGGCGGGATGGAGTGGCGTGAACCACTCCGGCACGGGCCGCCCCAAAGTTGCGGAATTCTCCACACCTTTCGGGGCCAAGCCCTCACTGTGAGGGACTAGGCCCGCGCCGGAGCGATTTCCGCTCCACCGGCCGGCGGGAAAGGCCTTTGGCGCCACGCCAGCCGGGGCTGAAAGGACTTCACTGGCCGGCGGAAGTCCGCACATGCGCAGCGGGGGGGGTCTCTTCCGCGTCGGCCATGGTGAAGGCTATGGCCGAGGCGGAGGGAAAGGAGTGCCCCCACGGCACAGGCCCGCCCACGGATCGGTGGGCCCCGATCGCAGGTGAGGCCACCGTGGGGGCACCCCCCGGGGCCAGATTGCCCCGCGCCCCCCCCAGGACCCCGGAGCCTGCCCGCGCCGATAGTCCCGCCGGTAAGGTAGGTGGTTTGATTCACGCCGGCGGGACTGCCATGACAGCAGCGGGACTTCGGCCTATCGAGGCCCGGAGAATCACCGGGGGGGGCCCGCCAACCAGCGCGATTCCTGCCCTCGCCAAATATCCGGTGCTGGAGAATTCGGTGGCCAGCGGGGGCGGGATTCACGCCAGCCCCCGGCGATTCTCCGGCCTGGCGGGGGGGGGGGGGTTGGAGAATCCCGCCCCTTGTCTGTGGTGTGAAAAATAATGAATGTATCAGCCCCGCTACAGTAAAGCAGCTATATTGTTGCATTAGTGACTCGGTGGAATTCTTTACCGCAGAGAGCTGTAAAGGCTGGGTTGTTAAGTATGTTCAAGGCTGAGACAGACAGATTTGTAATCAGTGAGGGATTCGAGGGTTATGGGAAAAGGCAGGAAAACGGCAGTTGAGGATTATCCCATCAGAACAGTAATGATCGCATTGAATGGTAGAGCAGACTCGATGGGCTGAATGACCTCCTTCTGCTCCTACATCTTATAGTCCATGGTCTTAATAGTTGCAGTATGGAGGCACTGGGCCACTCTCAGATGTGTCATCATCTTCAGGTGGAGAGCAAGCCTCAACACTGATCAAAATGCAATCTATCCTCTTTTCCTCCTTTCCCCTCATCCTTCCTTCCACCCTCCTCTTTCTTCCTCTCTGTGAACAAATGAATTCGGAGCAGGAGCAGGCCACTCAGCCCCTCGAGGCTGCTCCGCCATTAAATAGGATAATGGCCGACCTGATTGTAATCTGAACCCGACATTTCTGCCCAGCCCTGATAACTTTCCACCTTCTTGTTAATGAAGAATCAATCTGCTGCTACCTTAAACATTATTCAATGATTTTGCTTCCATCGCATTTTGGGGAGGAGGATTGCAGAGATGCACAAGCCTGTGAGAGAAACATTTTCCTCACCACTTCGTAAATGGACAACACCCTGGGCGAAATTCTCCTACCCGCCCCGCCACATTTCTGCCCCGACCCGCCGGCGGGAGTCTCCGTAACACCGGCCGGTCAATGGGGTTTCCCACTGTGGGGCAGCCCCACGCCGTCGGGAAACCCCCGGGCGCCGAACAGAGACTCCCGCCGGCGGAGAATGACGCCCCTGGTGTTTAAAGTAACAGCTTGAATTTGAGATTCTCCCACAAGAGGAAACATCCTCTCCACATCCACCCTGTCAACACCCCTCAGCATCTCTACGTTTCAATCAACTTGCCTCTTAGTTTTCTAAACTCCAGTGGATACAAGTCTAGCCTGTTTAACATTTCCTCATAAGATAATTAGACGTTAGTCCAATAACGACTCTCTGAACTGCACCCAACATATTTACATAGTTTCTTAAATCTCATAACCAATGGATCAGGTCTGAGCTTTGCAGCCGCACAGCACCAAGTATGAAAGGTGGTGGATAATTAAACAACTCACTGGAGGGGGAGACTCAACAAATATCCCCGTCCTCAATGATGGGGGAGCACAGCACAGCCGTGCAAAACTAGGTTGAAGCATTTGCAACAATCCTCAGTCAGCAGTGTCAAGTGGACAATCCATCTCTGCCTCCTCAACATCCTGGGGGTTACCACTGATCAGAAACTGAACTGGACTAACCATATTAATACTGTGGTTACTGGGGAAGGTCAGAGGTTAGGAATCCTAAGGGGAGTACTCACCTCCTGACTCCCCAAAGCCTGTCCACCATCTACAAGGCACAAGTCAGGAGTGTGATGGAAAACTCTCCACTTGCCTGGATGAGCGCAGCTCCAACAACACTCCAGAAGCTCAACACCATCCAGGACAAAGCAGCCCGCTTGATTGTTCCCCCTTCCACAAACATTCACTCCCTCCACCACCGACGAACAGTGGCAGCCGTGTGTACCATCTACAAGATGCACTGCAGGAACTCTCCAAGGTCCTGATACAGCACCTTCCAAACCCACGACCACCACCATCTAGAAGGACAAGAGCAGCAGATACCTGGGAACCCCACCACCTGGCGGTTCCCCTCCAACTCACTCCCCACCCTGACTTGGAAATATATCGCCGTTCCTTCAGTCACTGGGTCAAAATTCTGCCATTCCCTCCCTAACAGCACTGTAGGTGTACCTACCCCTCATGGACTGCAGCGGTTCAAGAAGGCACCTTCTGAAGGGCAATTAGGGATGGGCAATAAATGCTGGCCTAACCAGCAACACCCACATCCCGTAAATTAATTTTTTTAAAGGTGAAATGAAATGTCATGTGTTACACGTATGTTTGTGTGTTACAAACTTTCATTGTCCTAATTGTTAATAATAATCTTTTATTGTCACGAGTAGGCTTCAATGAAGTTACTGTGAAAAGCCCCTAGTTGCCACATTCCGGCGCCCGTTCGGGGAGGCCGGTACGGGAATTGAACCCGCGCTGCTGGCCTTGTTCTGGATTACAAACCAGCTGTCTAGCCCACTGAGCTAAACTGGCCCATTGTTGTTGAATATTCAACCAGTTCAGGTGGCACGGTGGTGCAGTGGTTAGCACTGCTGCCTCATGGCACCGAGGACCCAGGTTCGATCCTGGCCCTGGGTCACTGCCCATGTGGAGTTTGCACATTATCCTCATGTCAGCGTGGGTCTCACCCCCACAACCCAAAGATGTGCAGGGTAGGTGGATTGGCCACGCTAAGTTTCCCCTTAATTGGAAAAAAATAATTAGGTACTCTAAATGTTTTTTTTTTAAATATTCAACCAGTTCAAAATTTGCAAGAGGCTGCTGTAAAGTTTATCAAGAAAACTACTGTCTTAATTTATTTTTGGCCGATTTAGATTATTAAATGTACACAGGAAAATAAAAAGATTTAATTTAAAAATATTGAACCACCAAGTTAGCAGAGGGCAGATGAGGATGTGCCAGGACACTGTGCCCAACTCTGGATTAATCTCCTTGCTCTGTTGCTGCAGAAATTCCCTCAGTGTCCTGGGAATCCTTTCACAAGAATCCATCCAACGATAGCTCACAGTGTTGTGAGCAGAAATTTTATGAGATCAGTTGCTAGAAGAGAACGTGCTGAGATTATAATGTGGAGGAAATCACCCCAGTTATCAATCCAAAGTGCTGTGTTAATACAGACACAGAGGCACATCATAAAATTAACTGTTGCTGTATTTTACATTGAAAACACTGTCTCAGCGACTTCAATTGTAAATGATTCTTGTGTAATTTCTAAACCATTGCAAACAGAATGGTCGATCATAGAAAATACCAACTGAAAGAGCCTGTAATTCTTCAAAAAGCCACGCATTTTATTAGCATTTCCAGGCTTTGCTAGGTGCAGTGCAGACTCATTAGGTATTAACACTGATGAAAGTTTACAGTTGATGAATACACCTTTGAAAAATGTAATAATTTATTTCTGGAAGGTTTGAAGTGTGACCTGCTGCAGGCCATCGCGATTATATAGAATTCAACGCAAAATCACAATTCAGCTTAATTTTTAAAAATCATTTTTACGGGATGTGGCGACGCTGAGGAGACCAGCATTTGTTACCCATCCCTAATCACCCCAAGAAGTCTTGGTAAGTTCCTGCAGTGCATCTCGCAGATAGTATACACTGTTGCTACTGCGCATCGGTTGTGGAAGGAGTGTATGTTTGTGATTGAGGTGCCAATCAAGCGGGGCTGCTTGGTCCTGGACGGTGTCGAGCTTCTTGAGTGTTGTTGGAGCTGCGCTCATCCAGGCAAGTGGAGAGTTTTCCATCACACTCCTGACTTGTGCCTTGTAGCTGGTGGACAGGCTTTGGAGGTCAGGCGGTGAACTATGCATGGCAGGTTTCCCTGCCTCTGACCTGCTCAATAGCCACAATATTAATGTGGCTGTGTCCAATTCAGTTTCTGATCAATGGTAACCCCCAGGATGTTGATTGTGGGGATTCAGTAATGGTAATGCCATTGAATGTCATGGGGCGGTGGTTATACCCTCTCTTGTAGGAGATGGTCATTGCCTGGCACTTGTGTGGCGCGAATGGAACTTGCCACTTGACAGCCCGAGCCTGGATATTGTCCAGGTCTTGCTGCATTTGGACACGGACTGCTTCATTATCTGAGGAGTCGCGAATGGTGCTGAACATTGTTCAGTCATCAGCGAACATTCCACATCTGGGGCGAGATTCTCCGACCCCCCGCCGGGTCGGAGAATCACCGGGGGCTGGCGTGAATCTCGCCCCTGCCGGTTGCCGAATTCTCTGGCACCGGATATTCGGCGGGGGTGGGAATCACACCGCGCCGGTTGGCGAGCCCCCCCGCGATTCTCCGGCCACGATGGACCGAAGTCCCGCTGCTGGAATGCCTGTCCCGCCGGCGAGAATCAAACCACCTCTCTTACCGGCGGGACAAGGCGGCGCGGGCGGGCTCCGGGGTCCTGGGGGGGGCGCGGGGCGATCTGGCCCCGGGGGGTGCCCCCACGGTGGCCTGGCCCGCGATCGGGGCCCACTGATCCGCGGGCGGGACTGTGCCATGGGGGCACTCTTTTCCTTCCGCCTTCGCCACGGTCTCCACCATGGCGGAGGTGGAAGAGACACCCTCCACTGTGCATGCGCGGGAATGCCGTGAGCGGCCGCTGACGCTCCCGTGCATGCGCCGCCCGGCAAAGTCAGTTCCGCGCCAGCTGGCGGGGCGGAAATCAGTCCGGTGCGGGCCTAGCCCCTCAAGGTGAGGGCTCGGCCCCCCAAGATGCGGAGAATTCCGCACCTTTGGGGCGGCGCGATGCCGGACAGATTCGCGCCGATTGTGGAGAATCCCGCCCCTGATCTTAAAGAAGGCTATTGTTGAAAGCTAGGACACCACCCTGAGGAGCTCCTGCAGTGATCTCCCAGGACTGAGATGACTGACCTCCACAACCACAACAGCTATCTTCCTTTGTGCCAGTTATGACTCCAACCAGCAGAGAATTTTAGACAATTCTGTTGTTAATGCTCCACATCAGGGGCGTAATTCTCCGTAATTGGCGCGATGTCCGCCAACCGGCGCCAAAAACGGCGCAAATCAGTCGGACATCGCGCCGCCCCAAAAGTGCGGAATCCTCCACATCTTGACCGGCCGAGCCCTAACCTTGAGGGGCTAGGCCCGCGCCAGACTGATTTCCGCCCCACCAGCTGGCGGGAAAGGCTTTTGGTGCCCCGCCAACAGGCGCGGAAATGACTTTGCTGTGCGGCGCATGCGCGGGAACGTCAGCGGAGCAGAGTGGAGACCATGGCGAAGGCGGAAGGAAAACAGTGCCCCCATGGCACAGGCCTGCCCGCGGATTGGTGGGCCCCGATCGTGGGTAAGGCCACCGTTGGGGCACCCCCCGGGGCCAGATCGCCCCGCGCCCCCCCCCCCCCCCGAGGACCCCGGAGCCCGCCCGTGCCGCCTTGTCCCGCCTGTAAGAGAGTTTGTTTAATCCACGCCGGCGGGACAGGCATTCCAGCAGCGGGACCCGGCGGGGGGTCGGAGAATCTCGCCCGAGATTCCTCACGCTATTTATTTCACTTGGTCTATCAAACTGTCCTTGCATTCCTTTCTCCCTCAGGTTCGTTTAGCTTCCCTTTAAATACATCTCTGCTATTCACTTCAATCATTCTTGGTTCCACATTCTCACCACCCTCTGGCTAAAGAGGTTTCTCTTGAATTTCCAATTGGATTTATCAGTAACTATCTTATATTAATGATGCCTACATTTGGATTGCACAAAAAGTGGAAACATCTCCTCTACATTTACCCTATCAAACTTCTTCACAATTTTGAATAACCCTTATCAGCTCACCTTTCTGTTGTCTTTTTCCAAGAGAAAAAAGCCTGAGCATTTTTGACCTCTCCAGACGGTTGTGATCCCTACATTCTGGCGTTCTACTTGTAAATTGTTTTTACATTTCCCTAATCCTTTGATATCCTTTTGTACCATGGAGAGCTGAACAGAACAGAGTAATCCAAGCGTTGTCTCGTCAAAGTTCTATGTAACATTAGCAAAAGGCCTCTGCTTAGTAATACTTGGTGTTGATGGATTCTCCTGTTTCTGAAACCGAAAAAAAGCAGTTTACAGACTAAGTTGATGTCCTCCCATGTGTCTTGTTCGGCCTAGTCGCGATGTATATAACGGATTGCTAATACTGCATATAAAGTCAGTGTGGAAGGGATGAATGGAGACATGGGCTTTGCGCCATGCTCACCGTTCCTGAATGCATTTGACGTTGTGACTTTGTACATCTCAATGTTGAAATTGTGTGGTGACAGTGCGATGAATGTAGGAATTTCAGATACATTGTATTAAGGGCTAAAAGCTTGACTTAGTGTGTGTGATTGCTGCAGTCATGTTTTTAAAAATCCTGGTTTAAAAGACCAGCAGACACTTTGGCTACAGAGGTGCAATTAAAGCATTGTAAAAATGAAATCATCATTCATTCCAAACATGTATATTGTTTACCTGAAGTTGGGTTAATGAAATGTTGTTTATATAATGAAGGTCCCCTGAGGAGTAGATAATTGGAGACTATGGGCGAGATTCTCCGACCCCCCGCCGGGTCAGGGGGGTGCGGCTCGAATCCCGCCCCGTCGCCCCGACGCCGGCTGCCATATTCTCCGGTGCCAGTTTTCGGTGGGGATCACGCCACGCCGGTCGGGGGTCATTGGCAGCGGCCCTACCGGCAATTCTCCGGGCCCCGATGGACCGAGCGGCCGTCCGTTTCGGGCCAGTCCTGCCGGCAGGTGCGACCTGGCATATAAGTCGGCTGGTGTGGTCCGCAGGGGGGGGCACGTGGGCTCCGACCCCGGGGGGGGGCCCCCACGGTGGCCTGGCCTGCGATCGGGGCCCACCGATCTGCGGACGGACCTGTGCCATGGGGGCACTCCTTCCTTCCGCGCCGGACCCTGTAGGGCTCCGCCATGGCCGGCGCGGAGAAGACAACCACCTGCGCATGCGCCAGATTACGCCGACCGGTCTGCGCATGTGTGAAACCACGGCGGTGGTTCTGCGCACGCGCGAGATCACGGTGGCCCTTCAGTGCATGTGCTAACTCGCTAAGTCCCTTCGGCGCCAGCTGGCGCAGTGCCAACCCCTCCAGCATCCACCTAGCCCGCGGAAGTGCGGAGAATTCTGCATTTTCGGGGGCTGGTGATGCCGGAGTGGCTCGCACCGGTTTTCCTGTCGGCATGGGGACCTGGTCCCCGCACAAGAGAATCCCGCCTATTGTGTTTAACTTTCGTAAGGTGATGCAGTTATTGGGAGGAGCCAGGGGCTGAAGTAGTCAGTTGTTGTGGTTTGGAGTTCAGTTTTGATCTTTCTGTGAACAGAGCAGCAGTTTCTCTCAAAGCAGTTTATTTAAAAGAAGTTTGCCTGTGAACAGAACGGCAGTTTCTGAAAAGGCTGGCAGATTAAACAGTAGTTTGACACAGGCAAGAATCTGCAAGCTGATTTCCTGAAGCATCTCTCTCTCAAAATGGCTTATCCAAGACATTACAGTATAGCAAATATTCCTGGGTCTGCTAACTAAATTTAAAAGTTGATTTTGACCTGAGGTGGGTTTTGCTTGAGTGGTGATAAAAGATAGCAGTTAGAATTTAGCGTTTCATTGCCATTGTTAAGCATCGTTTAACTGATCACTGTAAGCTATTTCTTTATGATGTTAAAGTTAGTACTACTCTGTTAGGAATAAAGCTTATTCTAATAAACCATATCCGTATTTGTATGTGGAATCACTTGTGGAGCGAAGTATCCTTTCTTCACAGTCTAACAGATTAATTAAAATTTGGGGGCTTCTGTCTGGTATTGTGGCAACCGTTGGGGTTTAGTCCAGGATTTTACCAACAGAGACTTCTCCATTTGGAGCTGTCCAAGGTTGTTTATTCCCATACATTGTGATTCAGCTTGCAAGCTCTGAGAATGGTTTTCAGCTTGTGTTTGGACCTACATTTGGGGCATTGTTTAGTGTGTGTTCCTGTCCTCCGCTGATGGTGTCACTCTAACTGTATTTCTCCGAGAAATGAACCCAGTTGCTTTGTCCACAATGTTCATGGTTTTATTAACCTGCATTGCTACTTCTAATGACTTAATTGGCATCATTTGCAAATGTTGACTCTGTTCCAGAGTATAAATCATTTATGTAACCGTTGACCAACATTGATGCTGGCACACATCCTTGCAGACATTTCCCGAGACAATGGTGGATAATGGTAAGGTAAATAACAATAGATTGTTTCACTTGCCATTGAGGGCAGACATTTAAGATAATCTCAAAAACGTTAAAAGGTGAGGTTAGAAAAACTGCTTTGGAGAGATTTGCTTTAAAGGGGCAACAAACCATAATTTAAGCCCGATATACAAGTACATATAAATGGTTCTTGAAAAGGAGGAAAATTAAACAGTGCGGTGACACTAAATTGATCGACTGAATGATTTGTTCCATCATTCCAAGAATCATTAGGACAACATATTTCAGGAAGAGGAGATCATTGCTCCATTTAGACTTTATTTTGTAAAGATTTCTTTATCTTTATGTATTAAAGAATTGTGGTTGTATGTAGCTGTTATTACACCTCCACATGCTAACTTTAAAAGTAGCATATCTTAAGCCATTGCATTTGTATGTACACATTTTCATCTGATTGGCTCAATTATAATTTTTCTCAAAACAATAATAAATCATAATTGAACTGGTGCCTTGAACTTGACTTTTTCTGGATATCCAAGATCCCAGAAGGGAAAGGAACCAACATTAGCTTGTGAAAAGCCCAAAGTATCTCTGTGTAAAAGGGCTTGTAAAGACAAATCAGACAGCATGCAACATTTATGCTTATCACTTTTTTAAATGGTGATTTAAAGTCACATGAGAGGTGGATTTTTATCCTCAGTAGTGGAGTGGTAATCTGTGCCATGGATCGCACATCCCTTACAGAGTCTCGCTGTTTTACATTGCATTGAATTTAATGAAATTAAAAACAAGTGTATCCTGTGGAGAATGGGCAGTTTATTCTGTCAGATTATTGTCCAAATGGATGAAGGTGAAAATCTTCCCCATCTTGATTTTCCTAGGAGGGCAAATATTTTTCCCCAACTACTGCCTCCTGATTAGGAGAAAAAAAACACAAATCAAAGCTGCCATCCTTTTCCATTTCTGATGCAATGTTGTCTCTCAGGATTGTTTCAAACATTTCGACCACAGCCTATGTGAGTCTTAAAGCTTCCAAATGTCAAATAATAATGCTCAGGTTTTTTAAGATATGTTTCCTGTTATGCTGAACATCTCAATGTGTGTCTGTTAATTTCATGTAATTCATCTGTGATTTCAGCAAGTTAATGGAAATGGTCATGACTGCCTAATCGGCTACAGTGCATGCAATAACTAAACTATTGACTAAAGTTTCATATATTTTACAAAAATAAAATGTGAGCGATTGTTCTTCAAGAAATAACTTTTTGTCCAGATTAAAAATGCACCTGTAATTATATAAAATGGTTTCAACATTAAATGGTTTTCACTGCTGCTTGCTGTCTCTTTAGAGAGAGTGAAAATATCCAAGAAATGTCTCCAGAGTAAGAAAATAGAATATTTTGTGAGCTGTAACATTTGCGCCACCCTGTTATTTGTTGTCTTTTGAGGTGCTCAGTGATCTGACCTGCAATTGTTAAAATGCTGGTAAACAAGGGCATAACTGAAGAAATATTGACTGTAACGTCTCTGCCTTCTGCTCCAACTGCATTATTTTGACCACAGACATTATTTCACTGTTTAGTCACTTGTGTTATTTTCTTGCTGAAGTATGAAAAGTCAATTAAATCACTATGATTATCAGTGAATTTAAGCAGTGTTCAGACACTGGTTTATGTTTAGGCCACAGGAATTGAGAACCATTGGATTTCACGTCTTGGATTGGATTGGATTGGATTGGATTGGATTGGGGTTGTTTATTGTCACGTGTACCGAGGGACAGTGAAAAGTATTTTTCTGCGAGCAGCTCAACAGATCAATAAGTACATGAAAAGAAAAGGGAATAAAAGAAAATACATAATAGGGCAACACAACATACACAATGTAACTACATAAGCACTGGCATCGGATGAAGCATACAGGGTGTAGTGTTAATGAGAGGGTCATTTAGGAGTCTGGTGTCAGCGGGGAAGAAGCTGTTTTTGAGTCTGTTCGTGCGTGTTCTCAGACTTCTGTACCTCCTGCCCGATGGAAGAAGTTGGAAGAGTGAGTAAGCCGGGTGGGAGGGATCTTTGATTATACTGCCCGCTTTCCCCAGGCAGCGGGAGGTGTAGATGGAGTCAATGGATGGGAGGCAGGTTTGTGTGATGGACTGGGCGGTGTTCACGACTCTCTGAAGTTTCTTGCGGTCCTGGGCCGAGCAGTTGCCATACCAGGCTGTGATGCAGCCCGATAGGATGCTTTCTATGGTGCATCTGTAAAAGTTGGTAAGAGTCAATGTGGACATGCCGAATTTCCTTAGTTTCCTGAGGAAGTATAGGCGCTGTTGTGCTTTCTTGGTGGTAGCGTCGACGTGGGTGGACCAGGACAGATTTTTGGAGATTTGCACCCCTAGGAATTTGAAACTGCTAACCATCTCCACCTCGGCCCCGTTGATGCTGACAGGGGTGTGTACAGTACTTTGCTTCCTGAAGTCAATGACCAGCTCTTTAGTTTTGCTGGCATTGAGGGAGAGATTGTTGTCGCTACACCACTCCACTAGGTTCTCTATCTCCCTCCTGTATTCGGACTCGTCGTTATTCAAGATCCGGCCCACTATGGTCGTATCGTCAGCAAACTTGTAGATGGAGTTGGAACCAAGTTTTGCCACGCAGTCGTGTGTGTACAGGGAGTAGAGTAGGGGGCTAAGTACGCAGCCTTGTGGGGCGCCGGTGTTGAGGACTATTGTGGAGGAGGTGTTGTTGTTCATTCTTACTGATTGTGGTCTGTTGGTCAGAAAATCGAGGATCCAGTTGCAGAGTGGGGAGCCAAGTCCCAGGTTTTGGAGCTTTGATATGAGCTTGGCTGGGATTATGGTGTTGAAGGCGGAGCTGTAGTCAATAAATAGGAGTCTAATGTAGGAATCCTTGTTTTCAACTTCTTTAAATAGAAGTTGAATTGGCGCAGCAATTTCAAACTTTGATACTGCTGTTTCAGTGATTAGTCAAAGAAGGAAGTAATTTGCCACAATATAGCGTACAAAAGCAGCTCCCCAGTGCGTTGGTAATATGATACCTCACTGTATAAAGAACAATGAACAATACAGCACACAAACAGGCCCTTCAGCCCTCCAAGCCTGTACTGGTCATGATACCACCCTTGGCCAAAACCCTCAGCGCTTCCCTGTGCCGTATCCCTCTATACCCGTCCTATCCATGTGTTTGTCAAGATGCCTTTTGAACGTCGTTAATGTATCTGCTCCCACAGCCTCCCCTGGCAACGCGTTCCAGGCACCCACCACTCTCTGCGTAAAAAACATGCCTCGCACATCTCCTCTAAACGTTGCCCCACGGACCTAAAACCTATGTCCCCTGGGAAAGACTGCCTGTCCATTATGCCCCTCATAATCTTGTAGACCTCTTTCAGGTCACCCTTCAACCTCCGTCTTTCTAACGAAAACAGTCCGAGTCTATTCAGCCTCTCCACATAGCTAACACCCTCCAGACCAGGCACCATCCTGGTAAACCTCCTCGGCACCCTCTCCAAAGCCTCCACATCCTTCTGGTAGTGTGGCGACCAGAATTGTGCAATATTCCAAGTGCAGCCTTCCCAAGGTTCTATCCAACTGCAGCATGACTTGTCAGTTTTTATACTTGATGCCCCGCCCAATGAAGGCAAGCATTCTGTATGCTTTCTTGACTATCTTGCCCACTTGTGTTGCCACCGTCAAAGATCTGTGGATCTGTACACCCAGATCTCTTCACTTTCTATATTCCTGAGAGTTTTGCCATTTACGGTATATTTCCCTTCTATGTTAGATCTACCAAAATGCATTAATAATAATCTTTATTGTCACAAGTAGGCTGACATTAACACAGCAATGAAGTTACCGTGAAAATCCCCTGGTCGCCACATTCCGGCGCCTGTTCGGGTACACAGAGTGGGAATTCAGAATGTCCAATTCACCTAACAGCACATCTTTCGGGAATTGTGGGAGGAAACCGGAGCACCCGGAGAAAACCCACACAGACACGGGGAAAACGTGCAAACCCCGCACAGACATTGACTCAAGCCGGGAATTGAACCTGGGACCCCTAGTGCTGTGAAGCAACAGTGCTAACCACTGTGCTACCGTGCTACCTCGTTTTTGTCCGGATTAAACTCCATTTGCCATTTCTCTGCCCAAGTCTCCAACCTACCTATGTCCTGCTGTATCCTCTGACAATCCTCAGCACTATCTGCAACTCCACCAACCTTGGTGTCATCCGCGAACTTACTAATCAGACCGGCTACATTTTCCTCCAAATCGTTTATATACACCACAAACAACAGAGGCCCCAGCACAGATCCCTGTGGAACATCACTAGTCACAACCTTTCATTCAGAAAAACACCCTTCTACTGCTGCCCTTTGCCTTCTGTGACCAAGCCAGTTCTGTATCCATCTTACCACCTCACCTCTGATCCTGTGTGACTTCACCTTTTGTACCAGTCTGCCTTGAGGCACCTTGTCAAAGGCATATATAGTCTAACATATATGTGACATGTGTTCCTGTACTGCACTATGATTAGTTTTGTTTTGGTCTGGATTTTATTTTTGATCCAGGTTCTTTAATACTATAAACAGCATGAAAGCAGTTTCAATACAGAAGACACACATTTCTCATCAGAACAGGCATCAGTTTACGACCTGGAAAGGTTGTTGTTCTGGGCTTCACAAGGTGTTGGTTGCTAAGGAAAGTACATCAGGACATCTCAAGTGTTCATTTTTTGAATGAGCAGAGCTATCGCATTCAATCACAGACCTTCTTGCTATTGTCAAAAATTGACCACCCATTCAAAATTACTAAGAGATATGCAGCACTGTGTGGATTGCTATGGATCTAATGTAATTATAGATATGCAGCACTGTGTGGATTGCTATGGATCTAATGTAATTATAGATATGCAGCACTGTGTGGATTGCTATGGGTCTAATGTAATTATAGATATGCAGCACTGTGTGGATTGCTATGGGTCTAATGTAATTATAGATATGCAGCACTCTGGATTGCTATGGGTCTAATGTAATTATAGATATGCAGCACTGTGTGGATTGCTATGGATCTAATGTAATTATAGATATGCAGCACTCTGGATTGCTATGAGTCTAATGTAATTATAGATATGCAGCACTGTGTGGATTGCTATGCGTCTAATGTAATTATAGATATGCAGCACTGTGTGGATTGCTATGGGTCTAATGTAATTATAGATATGCAGTACTCTGGATTGCTATGGGTCTAATGTAATTATAGATATGCAGCACTGTGTGGATTGCTATGGGTCTAATGTAATTATAGATATGCAGCACTCTGGATTGCTATGGGTCTAATGTAATTATAGATATGCAGCACTGTGTGGATTGCTATGGGTCTAATGTAATTATAGATATGCAGCACTCTGGATTGCTATGGGTCTAATGTGATTATAGATATGCAGCACTCTGGATTGCTATGGGTCTAATGTAATTATAGATATGCAGCACTGTGTGGATTGCTATGGGTCTAATGTAATTATAGATATGCAGCACTCTGGATTGCTATGGGTCTAATGTAATTATAGATATGCAGCACTCTGGATTGCTATGGGTCTAATGTAATTATAGATATGCAGCACTGTGTGGATTGTTATGGGTCTAATGTAATTATAGATATGCAGCACTCTGGATTGCTATGGGTCTAATGTAATTATAGATATGCAGCACTCTGGATTGCTATGGGTCTAATGTAATTATAGATATGCAGCACTCTGGATTGCTATGGGTCTAATGTAATTATAGATATGCAGCACTCTGGATTGCTATGGGTCTAATGTAATTATAGATATGCAGCACTGTGTGGATTGCTATGGGTCTAATGTAATTATAGATATGCAGCACTCTGGATTGCTATGGGTCTAATGTAATTATAGATATGCAGCACTCTGGATTGCTATGGGTCTAATGTAATTATAGATATGCAGCACTGTGTGGATTGCTATGGGTCTAATGTAATTATAGATATGCAGCACTCTGGATTGCTATGCGTCTAATGTAATTATAGATATGCAGCACTCTGGATTGCTATGGGTCTAATGTAATTATAGATATGCAGCACTGTGTGGATTGCTATGGGTCTAATGTAATTATAGATATGCAGCACTCTGGATTGCTATGGGTCTAATGTAATTATAGATATGCAGCACTCTGGATTGCTATGGGTCTAATGTAATTATAGATATGCAGCACTGTGTGGATTGCTATGGGTCTAATGTAATTATAGATATGCAGCACTGTGTGGATTGCTATGGGTCTAATGTAATTATAGATATGCAGCACTCTGGATTGCTATGGGTCTAATGTAATTATAGATATGCAGCACTCTGGATTGCTATGGGTCTAATGTAATTATAGATATGCAGCACTCTGGATTGCTATGGGTCTAATGTAATTATAGATATGCAGCACTCTGGATTGCTATGGGTCTATTGTAATTATAGATATGCAGCACTGTGTGGATTGCTATGGGTCTAATGTAATTATAGATATGCAGCACTGTGTGGATTGCTATGGGTCTAATGTAATTATAGATATGCAGCACTGTGTGGATTGCTATGGGTCTAATGTAATTATAGATATGCAGCACTGTGTGGATTGCTATGGGTCTAATGTAATTATAGATATGCAGCACTCTGGATTGCTATGGGTCTAATGTAATTATAGATATGCAGCACTGTGTGGATTGCTATGGGTCTAATGTAATTATAGATATGCAGCACTGTGTGGATTGCTATGGGTCTAATGTAATTATAGATATGCAGCACTCTGGATTGCTATGGGTCTAATGTAATTATAGATATGCAGCACTGTGTGGATTGCTATGGGTCTAATGTAATTATAGATATGCAGCACTCTGGATTGCTATGGGTCTAATGTAATTATAGATATGCAGCACTGTGTGGATTGCTATGGGTCTAATGTAATTATAGATATGCAGCACTGTGTGGATTGCTATGGGTCTAATGTAATTATAGATATGCAGCACTCTGGATTGCTATGGGTCTAATGTAATTATAGATATGCAGCACTGTGTGGATTGTTATGGGTCTAATGTAATTATAGATATGCAGCACTGTGTGGATTGCTATGGGTCTAATGTAATTATAGATATGCAGCACTCTGAATTGCTATGGGTCTAATGTAATTATAGATATGCAGCACTGTGTGGATTGTTATGGGTCTAATGTAATTATAGATATGCAGCACTGTGTGGATTGCTATGGGTCTAATGTAATTATAGATATGCAGCACTGTGTGGATTGTTATGGGTCTAATGTAATTATAGATATGCAGCACTGTGTGGATTGCTATGGGTCTAATGTAATTATAGATATGCAGCACTGTGTGGATTGCTATGGGTCTAATGTAATTATAGATATGCAGCACTGTGTGGATTGCTATGGGTCTAATGTAATTATAGATATGCAGCACTCTGGATTGCTATGGGTCTAATGTAATTATAGATATGCAGCACTGTGTGGATTGCTATGGGTCTAATGTAATTATAGATATGCAGCACTCTGGATTGTTATGGGTCTAATGTAATTATAGATATGCAGCACTGTGTGGATTGCTATGGGTCTAATGTAATTATAGATATGCAGCACTGTGTGGATTGTTATGGGTCTAATGTAATTATAGATATGCAGCACTGTGTGGATTGCTATGGGTCTAATGTAATTATAGATATGCAGCACTGTGTGGATTGCTATGGGTCTAATGTAATTATAGATATGCAGCACTGTGTGGATTGCTATGGGTCTAATGTAATTATAGATATGCAGCACTCTGGATTGCTATGGGTCTAATGTAATTATAGATATGCAGCACTGTGTGGATTGCTATGGGTCTAATGTAATTATAGATATGCAGCACTGTGTGGATTGCTATGGGTCTAATGTAATTATAGATATGCAGCACTCTGGATTGCTATGGGTCTAATGTAATTATAGATATGCAGCACTGTGTGGATTGCTATGGGTCTAATGTAATTATAGATATGCAGCACTCTGGATTGCTATGGGTCTAATGTAATTATAGATATGCAGCACTCTGGATTGCTATGGGTCTAATGTAATTATAGATATGCAGCACTGTGTGGATTGCTATGGGTCTAATGTAATTATAGATATGCAGCACTCTGGATTGCTATGGGTCTAATGTAATTATAGATATGCAGCACTCTGGATTGCTATGGGTCTAATGTAATTATAGATATGCAGCACTGTGTGGATTGCTATGGGTCTAATGTAATTATAGATATGCAGCACTCTGGATTGCTATGGGTCTAATGTAATTATAGATATGCAGCACTGTGTGGATTGCTATGGGTCTAATGTAATTATAGATATGCAGCACTCTGGATTGCTATGGGTCTAATGTAATTATACAAGAGGCAGTCATTTATTGTCTTTGTTTCAGAGTAATGGCAGAGAGGTTAGTATTGTATTTCTGTCTGCATTAGTCTTAAGCCACCCAAGCTAAGACTTAGATTCTAAGGGATGTAAGGTAATTATGAAACCCCAACTCAGATTGAATCCATGGATCATTACGGTTGAAGTGTAACAGTTTGTTCAGTAAAGCTATCAAGTGTCTTTGGATTAACCTCTGCAATTCAGAAGCCAATCGCTAATTATCTTGCAGAGGAGTTGGTGAGCTGCCTTCTTGAACTGTTACAGTCCTTATGATGTAGGTACACCCACAGTGCTGTTGGGGATTTTGACCAAATGACAATGATACAATGATGATATATCTCCAAGTTAGGAAGGTGCGTTACTCACAGGACTGCACAAAAGGAGACCATACGGCCCATCATGTCCATGCCAGCCGAAGGACACCCATGTGCCCTCTCTAATCCCATGTTCTCATGTGCCTACTTCCCCTGTCCTTGTAGGTGGGAGATGTCATGGGTTTTGAAGGTGCTGTCAAAGAAGCTTTGATAGGCTGTTGCAATGCATCTTGTATATGCCACTGTGAGTGTTAAATGTGGTGGATGGGGTACCAATAAAATGGGCTGCTTTTTCTTGAATGGAGTCAGGTTTCTCATAGAATATTAGAATGTTATAAAACTAAAGGCAGCATTCAGTCAGTACTGTACATTCCCAGTGTCTCCAAGAGCAACTTAGTCTGTCCCACTCTCCCACTGTTTCTTCACAGACCTAAAATATTTTTCTGTTTGTATAATTATCCGCTTCACTTTTGAGAGCCACGATTGAATCTGTATCCTCCAGACTCTCACTCAATAACCATCCACTGATGGTTACTCTGATTATTCACCTTCAATCAATGTCCTTTGAAAATGAAATGAAATGAAATGAAATGAAAATCGCTTATTGTCACAAGTAGGCTTCAATGAAGTTACTGTGAAAAGTCCCTAGTCGCCACATTCCGGCGCCTGTTCGGGGAGGCTGGTACGGGAATTGAACCGTGCTGCTGGCCTGCCTTGGTCTGCTTTAAAAGCCAGCGATTTAGCCCAGTGTGCTAAACCAGCCCCTGGTCCTCAACCTTCTCTATCTACTCTGCCCTGACCCCTCTCAACCTTCTCTTCTCCATGGAGAACCAGCTACACTAATCTATCCCTGAAACAGAAGTCTCTCATTCTCATAAATCTTTTCTTCAACCTCTCTAAGGTCTTCACATCCTTCCTAAAATGTGGTGTCCAGAATTGGATGCAGTACTTCAGTTGAAGCTGAATCAGTGTTTTATTAAATTTCGCTATTAATTCCTTGCTTTTGTATTTAATGCCCCTATTTATAAACCCCAGGATCTGGTATCCTTTAATCACTGTGCTTTTAACCATCACTGCCACCTTCATCAATTTGTGCACATATTCCCCTGCTCCTGACCCCTATTGAGAATTCTGCTTTATATGTGCACTTGGTTTCTGTGGCCATTAGCACCCGGTTTCCGTGTTTCTGTGGCTATGACTCATCTTTCATTCTCACTCCACAGTATAAATATTTCCTACTTTGTCTGTTAGCTTTGACAAAGAGTCATCGGACTCAAAACGTTCGCTCTTTTCTCTCCCTACAGATGCTGCCAGACTTGCTGAGATTTTCCAGCATTTTCTCTTTCGTATCAGATTCCAGCATCCACAGTAATTTGCTTTTATACTGCTTTATATTGTCTTTTCTCATTCTTTCTACCAAAATGAGTCCCTTCACACTTCTCTGTATTAAATTTCATCGATCACACATTCACCATTTCCACAGTCTGTGCCCAATGTGAAATCTATTACAATCCTCCTCCATTCCCGATGTGAAATCTATTATTATCCTCCCCATTCCCGATGTGAAATCTATTACAATCCTCCTCCATTTCCGATGTGAAATCTATTACAACCCTCCTCCATTCTCAATGTGAAATCTCCCAGGTGCAAGGGTGCGTGATGTCTCGGATCGTGTTTTCGGGATCCTTAAGGGGGAGGGGGAGCAGCCCCAAGTCGTGGTTCACATAGGTACCAACGACATAGGTAGGAAAAGGGATAGGGATATAAGGCAGGAATTCAGGGAGCTAGGATGGAAACTTAGATCTAGGACAAACAGAGTTATTATCTCTGGGTTGTTACCCGTGCCATGTGATAGCGAGACGAGGAATAGGGAGAGAGAGGAGTTCAACACGTGGCTACAGGGATGGTGCAGGAGGGAGGGTTTCAGATTTCTGGATAATTGGGGCTCATTCTGGGGTCGGTGGGGCCTCTACAAATGGGATGATCTACACCTGGACCAGCGGGGTACCAATATCCTGGGGGGGAAATTTGCTAATGCTCTTCGGGAGGGTTTAAACTTGTTCAGCAGGGGCTTGGGAACCTGAATTGTAGCTCTAGTAT
Source organism: Scyliorhinus torazame (assembly GCF_047496885.1). Taxonomy (NCBI): domain Eukaryota; kingdom Metazoa; phylum Chordata; class Chondrichthyes; order Carcharhiniformes; family Scyliorhinidae; genus Scyliorhinus; species Scyliorhinus torazame. Next base: position 873,004 of record NC_092722.1, read on the forward strand.
ACAGGAGGCTGAGAGTAGTGAGGTCATGAGTAAGGTTTTAAAGTTGCAGGAGTATACCGGCAGGCAGGAAGGTGGTTTAAAGTGTGTCTTCTTCAATGCCAGGAGCATCCGGAATAAGGTGGGTTGGTACCTGGAACTTTGATGTTGTGGCCATTTCGGAGACATGGATAGAGCAGGGACAGGAATGGTTGTTGCAGGTGCCGGGGTTTAGATATTTCAGTAAGCTCAGGGAAGGTGGTAAAAGAGGGGGAGGGGTGGCATTGTTAGTCAAGGACAGTATTACGGTGGCAGAAAGGACGTTTGATGGGGACTCGTCTACTGAGGTAGTATGGGCTGAGGTTAGAAACAGGAAAGGAGAGGTCACCCTGTTAGGGGTTTTCTAAGCCTCCGAAAAGTTCCAGAGATGTAGAGGAAAGGATTGCAAAGATGATTCTGGATAGGAGCGAAAGCACCAGGGTAGGTGTTATGGGGGACTTTAACTTTCCAAATATTAACTGGAAACGCTATAGTTCGAGTACTTTAGATGGGTCTGTTTTTGTCCAATGTGTGCAGGAGGGTTTCCTGACACAGTATGTAGATAGGCCAATGAGAGGCGAGGCCATATTGGATTTGGTACTGGGTAATGAACCAGGACAGGTGTTAGATTTGGAGGTAGGTGAGCACTTTGGTGATAGTGACCACAATTCAATTAAGTTTACTTTAGTGATGGAAAGGGATAGTTATATACCGCAGGGCAAGAGTTATATCTGGGGGAAAGGCAATTATGATGCGATGAGGCAAGACTTAGGATGCATCGGATGGTGAGGAAAACTGCAGGGGATGGGCACAATGGAAATGTGGAGCTTGTTCAAAGAACAGCTATTGCGTGTCCTTGATAAGTATGTACCTGTCAGGCAGGGAGGAAATGGTCAAGCAAGGGAACCGTGGTTTACTAAAGCAGCCGAAACACTTGTCAAGAGGAAGAAGGAGGCTTATGTAAAGATGAGACATGAAGGTTCAGTTAGGGGGTTCGCGAGAGTTACAAGTTAGCTAGGAAGGACCTAAAGAGAGAGCTAAGATGAGCCAGGAGGGGACATGAGAAATCTTTGGCAGGTAGGATCAAGGATAATCCTAAAGCTTTCTATAGATATGTCAGGAATAAATGAATGACTAGGGTAAGAGTAGAGCCAGTCAAAGACAGTAGTGGGAAGTTGTGCTTGGAGTCCGAGGTGATAGGAGAGGTGCTAAATGAATATTTTTCGTCAGTATTCATACAGGAAAAAGACAATGTTGTCGAGGAGAATACTGAGATTCAGGCTACTAGACTAGGGCTTGAGATTCATAAGGAGGAGGTGTTAGCAATTCTGGAAAGTGTGAAAATAGATAAGTCCCCTGGGCCGGATGGGTTTATCCTAGGATTCTCTGGGAAGCTAGGGAGGAGATTGCTGAGCCTTTGACTTTGATCTTGAAGTCATCTTTGTCTACAGGAATAGTGCCAGAAGACTGGAGGATAGCAAATGTTGTCCCCTTGTTCTAGAAGGGGAGTAGAGACAATAGACCAGTGAGCCTTACATCTGTTGTGGGCAAAATCTTGGAAAGGTTTATAAGTGATAGGATGTATAATCATCTGGAAAGGAATAATTTGATTAGAGATAGTCAACACGGTTTTGTGAAGGGTAGGTCGTGACTCACAAACCTTATAGAGTTCTTTGAGAAGGTGACCAAACAGGTGGATGAGGGTAAAGCAGTTGATGTGGTGTATATGGATTTCAGCAAAGCGTTTGATAAGATTCCCCACGGTAGGCTACTGCAGAAAATATGGAGGCATGGGATTCAGGGTGATTTAGCAGTTTGGATCAGAAATTGGTTAGCTGGAAGAAGACAAAGGGTGGTGGTTGGTGGGAAATGTTCAGACTAGAGTCCAGTTACTAGTGGTGTACCACAAGGATCTGTTTTGGGGCCACTGCTGTTTGTCATTTTTATAAATGACCTGGAGGAGGGAGTAGAAGGATGGGTGAGTAAATTTGCAGATGACACTAAAGCCGGTGGAGTTGTGGACAGTGCGGAAGGATGTTACAAGTTACAGAGGGACATAGATAAGCTGCAGCGCTGGGCTGAGAGGTGGCAAATGGAGTTTAATGCAGAAATGTGTGAGGTGATTCATTTTGGAAGGAATAACAGGAAGACAGAGTACTGGGCTAATGGTAAGATTCTTGGCAGTGTGGATGAGCAGAGAGATCTCGGTGTCCATCTACATAGATCCCTGAAAGTTGCCACCCAGGTTGAGAGGGTTGTTAAGAAGGCGTACGGTGTGTTAGCTTTTATTGGTAGAGGGATTGAGTTTCGGAGCCATGAGGTCATGTTGCAGCTGTACAAAACTCTAGTGCGGCCGTATTTGGAGTATTGCGTGCAATTCTGGTTGCCGCATTACAGGAAGGATGTGGAAGCATTGGAAAGGGTGCAGAGGAGATTTACCAGAATGTTGCCTGGTATGGAGGGAAGATCTTATAAGGAAAGGCTGAGGGACTTGAGGCTGTTTTCGTTAGAGAGAAGAAAGTTAAGAGGTGACTTAATTGAGGCATACAAGATGATCAGAGGATTAGATAGGGTGGACAGTGAGAGCCTTTTTCCTCGGATGGTGATGTCTAGCACGAGGGGACATAGCTTTAAATTGAGGGGAGATAGATATAGGACAGATGTCAGAGGTAGGTTCTTTACTCAGACAGTAGTATGGGCGTGGAATGCCCTGCCTGCAACAGTAGTGGACTCGCCAACACTAAGGGCATTCAAATGGTCATTGGATAGACATATGGACGATAAGGGAATAGTGTAGATGGGCTTTAGAGTGGTTTCACAGGTCGGCGCAACATCGAGGGCCGAAGGGCCTGTACTGCGCTGTAATGTTCTATGTTCTATTATAATCCTCCTCCATTCCCAATGTGAAATCTATTACAATCCTCCTCTATTCCCAATGTGAAATCTATTACTATCCTCCCCATTCCCGATGTGAAATCTATTACAATCCTCCTCCATTCCCAATGTGAAATCCATTACAATCCTCTTTCATTCTCAATGTGAAATCTATTACAATCCTCCTCTATTCTCAATATGAAATCTATTACAATCCTCCTCCATTCCCGATGTGAAATCTATTACAACCCTCCTCCATTCTCAATGTGAAATCTATTAGAATCCTCCTCCATTCTCGATGTGAAATCTATTACAATCCTCCTCCATTCCCAATGTGAAATCCATTACAATCCTCTTTCATTCTCAATGTGAAATCTATTACAATCCTCCTCCCTTCTCAATGTGAAATCTATTACAATCCTCCTCCATTCTCAATGTGAAATCTATTACAATCCTCCTCCATTCCCGATGTGAAATCTATTACAACCTCCTGCTGGTTTAGCACACTGGGCTAAATCGCTGGCTTTTAAAGCAGACCAAGCAGGCCAGCAGCACGGTTCAATTCCCGTACCAGCCTCCCCGAACAGGCGCCAGAATGTGGTGACTAGGGGCTTTTCACAGTAACTTCATTGAAGCCTACTCGTGACAATAAGCGATTTTCATTTTTTTTCCTTTTTTAAAATTCCCAATGTGAAATCTATTACAATCCTCCTCTATTCCCAATGTGAACTCTATTACAATCCTCCTCTATTCCCAATGTGAAATCTATTACTATCCTCCTCTATTCTCAATGTGAAATCTATTACAATCCTCCTCTATTCCCAATGTGAAATCTATTACTATCCTCCTCTATTCTCAATGTGAAATCTATTACAATCCTCCTCTATTCCCAATGTGAAATCTATTACTATCCTCCTCTATTCTCAATGTGAAATCTATTACAATCCTCCTCTATTCCCAATGTGAAATCTATTACAATTCTCCTCTATTCTCAATGTGAAATCTATTACTATCCTCCTCTATTCTCAATGTGAAATCTTTTACAATCCTCCTCTATTCCCAATGTGAACTCTATTACAATCCTCCTCTATTCCCAATGTGAAATCTATTACTATCCTCCTCTATTCTCAATGTGAAATCTATTACAATCCTCCTCTATTCCCAATGTGAAATCTATTACTATCCTCCTCTATTCTCAATGTGAAATCTATTACAATCCTCCTCTATTCCCAATGTGAAATCTATTACAATCCTCCTCTATTCCCAATGTGAAATCTATTACTATCTTCCTCTATTCTCAATGTGAAATCTATTACAATCCTCCTCTATTCCCAATGTGAAATCTATTACTATCTTCCTCTATTCTCAATGTGAAATCTATTACAATCCTCCTCTATTCCCAATGTGAAATCTATTACTATCCTCCTCTATTCTCAATGTGAAATCTATTACAATCCTCCTCTATTCTCAATGTGAAATCTATTACAATCCTCCTCTATTCCCAATGTGAAATCTATTACTGTCCTCCTCTATTCTCAATGTGAAATCTATTACAATCCTCCTCTATTCCCAATGTGAAATCTATTACAATCCTCCTCTATTCTCAATGCCACCTAGGTTTATGTCATCAACAAACTTTCAAATGTTATCCTCCAATCCCAAGGCAAGGTCATTCCTACAGGTTTAGGCCAAAGTTTAAAGGCAAATTTAGAGGTGAGAGTTTGAAGAGACCGAGGGGTGGGGGGGGCAGCGCTGTCGTGAGGTTGAAGACATTGAGCAGGGGCGGTGCTGCCATGAGTTTGAAGAGACATAGAGATGGGGGGGGAGTGCTGGCGAGCGGTTGAGAGTGGGGGGGGGGGGGCGGTGAGGGGAGTGCTGGCGAGAGTTTGAAGACACTGGGGAGGGGGAAACACTGGCGAGAGTTTGAAGCAATTACACAGTTTGTGCACCCACAAAGATCTGGGGGAAAAACTATGTGACAAGACTGAGAAACAGCTTAGTGGTGATTGGTGAATATTTTCCTTGTTTCCCTTTGAAAACGCATGTGAATTATTAACTGTAAGGTTTTATTAGCAGGCATAAGATTTCCAAGCACTAGTAAAGCTCGTTGCTAGTAGTAGGGCCTTTGATTTAAAATTTAAACTTATTTATTACTTTTCTTAATCAGCAGATAATAAAGGTGGCAGTTATCTGACTGCAGAATGTGAGAGTTCCTGGACACCAGTGTGCACGAGGGTGAGTAATCTACAGCAAATGTCTGCCGCTTCAGGATTCTGGCTCAGACTCAATGAGCTGGAGGCTGAGTTGTGGACACTGCGATGCATCAGGGAAGGGGAAGGTTATCTGGACTCTTTGTTCCAGGAGGCACCTTCTGATAGCATCTTCTGATTTGGTCAGTGTTCAGAGACAGGAGGGTGTGGCTGAATGAGGTGGGTAAGTGGACCAGGGAGGTAGAAGTGGAGGAACCTCAGATTTTGCAACTGCTTTGAGGTGTTTTCAGCCCATGTGAAAGAGGGTGGGGACTGCAGGCTGGATGAACCACTGACCATGTCACTATGGGTCAGATATCCAGTCCAGTGATGGGGGGGGGGGCGGGGAGGTTGGTGGTAGGAGACCAGATAGTCAGGAGGATAGATATAGCGAAGAGCATGACTGCAGTTGGCTGTGTTGCCTCCAGCAATGAAACCATCTTCATTTGTGCTGGATATCCAGCGGGTGGAAAGTTACTTTGCTGTTTCTCATTGATTTCAATTTTTAAGAGGATCTGCAATTGTTTTGACATTTCTATTTACATTTTGAACGATTGACAGAGGAGCAGCAGAACTGATTTCCGTCCCGGCCTAATATTAGGACTGTTTTCCTTGGGGAAAAAAGGGTTGAGAGGTGATTTGTTAGAGCTGTTCAGAATTCTGAAGAGTCAGGTCCGAGTAGCTGGGAAGAAACTGCTTCCGTTCAAGAGGCACCGATTGAAAACAATTGGCACAAGAAGCAATAGGGACATGAGGAAAAATATTTTCGCACGGCGAATGATTAAGGTTTGGAAAGCTCTGCCTGAGAGTCATGGGGGGGCAGAGTGAAAGGGGATTTTGGCTGTTCTCTGAACAGGCCAACATGCTGGGCTGCCGGGAGAAGGAGAGAGAGTGGCACTGGGAGAATTGGGTTGGATTTGTTTATTGTCACATGTACCGAGGTACAGTGAAAAGTATTTTTCTGCGAGCAGCTCAACAGATCATTAAGTACATAAAATGAAAAGGAAATAAAAGAAAATATATCATAGGACAACACAAGGTACACAATGTAGAGCTGGTGACGGACTGAACGACCTCCTTCTGCACGGCACCAATTCTCTGATTCTGATGTTTACTGGATGTACTCCCCCCTCACCCCACTCCCCCCCTCCCCATTCCTCCCCATCCCCCTCCCCCACCCCCCAGTACACCCACTCCCCCCCCACCCCATCCCGTCCCCCACTCCCCCCCCATCCCCCTACCCGCCCCCCCCTCCCCCACCCCCATCCCCCTCCCATCCCCCACTCCCCCACTCCCCCCATCCCCCTACCCGCCCCCCTCCCCCCCCACCCCCTTCCCCCTCCCGTCCCCCACTCCCCCAGTCCCCCCCCACCCCCGTCCCCCTCCCGTCCCGCCCTCCCACCTCCCCTCCCCTGTCCCCTCCCATCCCCCCCTCCTCGCCCCCCAACTCCCCCCCCCCGCTCCCCCCCTCCCCGTTCCCCCTATGCCCTCCGTCGCCCTCCCATCCCCCCCAACCCCACGCCCCCTTCCGCGTTCCCCCACCCTCCCCATCCCCCACCCCCTCCCCTGCCCCCCCATTCCCCTCCTGTTCCCCCCCCTTGCCCCCTCCCCCGTCCCCTCCCATCCCCCTTCCCCCACCCCCGTCCCATACCCGTCCTCCCTCCCCCTCCCCTTCCATCCCCCTTCCTCCACCCCCGTTCCCCCTCCCGTCTCCCCCTCCCCATCCCCTCCCCCCACCCACCCCTCCCTGTCCCCCTCCTGTCCCCCCTCCGCACCTCTCCCCCCCTCTCCCCACCCCCCCCACCCACGCCCCCACCTGCCACCCCCACCCCCCTCCTCCATCCCCCCCCCACCCTCTCCCACCGTCGTCCCCCTCCCTTCTGGTCTGGCGAACTCAGTCCAACTCCGAGCCACTAGTTTATAATAATAATCTTTATTATTGTCACAAGTAGGCTCTCATTAGCACTGCAATGAAGTTACTGTGAAAATCCCCTAGTCGCCACACTCCGGCGCCTTTTCAGGGGCGTTTAACGTCCCATCTCTAATAAACTGCTATATGCCATCTAAAATATTATTGGAAATATTGTCAGATAAAATTACTTTGCAATGATAGAATCTTTCAGAGCTAGATCCAAAACGAGAAGTGCCCGAAGTGAGTTGCTGTCTTGTTGCTGACAATCAATTGGGGGGGGGTCACTGCCTGCCCTGGCTTGTCCTGGTTAAACGACCCTGGCACTGCCGGGCCTGGTTAAACGACCCTGGCACTGCCGGGCCTGGTTAGACGACCCTGGCACTGCCGGGCCTGGTTAAACGACCCTGGCACTGCCGGGCCTGGTTAGACGACCCTGGCACTGCCGGGCCTGGTTAAACGACCCTGGCACTGCCGGGCCTGGTTAAACGACCCTGGCACTGCCGGGCCTGGTTAGACGACCCTGGCACAGTCAATGAGATGTTAAATGAGGCTCTCCATCTGTCCTTTAAAAAAAAAATCCCATGTCGCTGTTAAACTCCAGACTCCTGGAAAACAATATCCCCCAATCAACACCGACCAGAGATATTGCTGTCTATGGCATCTTGCTGTGCTCAAACTGGCTACCACGTGACCTGCGGATGACTCCATGTCAAAGTTAGTTCTTTGCCTGATGAACATTTTAAGACATTCCAAAGTCCTGGAAGGAACTGTATAAATACAAGCTCTTTCTAGGTAGAGGGAATGCTGCTGAAATGAGTTCCCAGTTGATCAATGTAATGGAGGTAGGAACAGACAGCTCCAGTTGCTATAGCAACACTCAGCTCCATGGTGTTTGTTGACATGAAATTTTCACAATTTACTGACTCCTACATAATTCATCAAATCCTCGTCGACAAAACCTTATTTTGCATTTTGCAGCATAATTGCAACTCTTTATAATTTCTGTTAATTTGATTGTTAATGTAATAGTTTTTGTTAATTTTACATATAAATGTTTCAACAGGTAATTTATACTCCGGGGATTAAATCAAAATTGTGAGCGAGACATTTTGATCCTAATTATTTTGCCGGAAGAAATATTAATTTCACTTTCCAGTTTCTTTATTTTGACCAATGATGTGAACAAAATGCTCTGGAAGTTTCCAGGTTTCACTCACACCATTGCAAGTGTGTTTTTGCATCATTGCAACGAGGCTGAAAGGGAATAAATCAGCTTCCTAAACATCAACATCCTTCCCTCGCATTGAGAAAGAACATATTGCAACTTATCATTCTTTTAAACATTCCAGGTTTCCGTGCATTCCACACCCAATGTTGTAATCGAGGGAATGGGCTCCATTTATTTCAGTGAAGGTTCATTGATAACAATTTGTCATTCAGCAATCCACTGGATACAGGAAAATCCATTCAGATCTTCCCAACCGGGGTTGGGTTAAATTCCCCCAAACATCGCATTTCACTCATTATTGATAAAGCCTGAACGTCACGCTGTGTTTAATCTCGTTTCGGTTTTCCCATTTGAACTGTTTTGCTGATTTGACTGTCATATGTGTGTGTGATATGAAACAATGAGAGTTCAATGTCCGGCCTGGTTCTCTGTCCGGTCTGGTTCTCTGTCCGGTCTGGCTCTCTGTCCGGCCTGGCTCTCTGTCCGGTCTGGTTCTCTGTCCGGCCTGGCTTTCTGTCCAGCCTGGTTCTCTGTCCGGTCTGGCTCTCTGTCCAGCCTGGTTCTCTGTCCGGTCTGGCTCTCTGTCTGGCCTGGTTCTCTGTCCGGCCTGGCTCTCTGTCCGGCCTGGCTCTCTGTCCAGCCTGGTTCTCTGCCCGGTCTGGCTCTCTGTCCGGCCTGGTTCTCTGTCCGGCCAGGTTCTCTGTCCAGCCTGGTTCTCTGTCCGGCCTGGCTCTCTGTCCGGCCTGGCTCTCTGTCCGGCCTGGTTCTCTGTCCGGTCTGGCTCTCTGTCCGGCCAGGTTCTCTGTCCGACCTGGTTCTCTGTCCGGCCTGGTTCTTAAATTTAGAGTAGCCAATTAATTTTTTCCAATTAAGGGGCAATTTAGCGTGGCCAATCCACCTACCCTGCACATCTTTGGGTTGTGAGGGTGAAACCCACGCAAACACGGGGAGAATGTGCAAACTCCACACGGACAGTGACCCGGGGCCGGTATCGAACCTGGGACCTTAGTGCCGTGAGACAGCAGTGCTAACCACTGCGCCACTGAGCCACCCCTGGCCACAGCATTCTCTTAATAAACATTATGTTCTGAATCATAAACATTAAGATTCTCTTAATAAACACCGATAAATATGCTCAAAGCTGTAATAACAACCGTTTTGGCCAATGTGTCTTACACCTCATCAGCCGCTCCCATCCTAATATCGCTCATTATCCTAATATCGCTCATCATCCGATATCGCTCTGATCCTAATATCACTCATTATCCTAATATCGCTCCCATCCTAATATCGCTCATCATCCTAATATTACTCATTATCCTAATATCGCTCCCATCCTAATATCGCTCATTATCCTAATATCGCTCCCATCCTAATATCGCTCATCATCCTAATATCGCTCATCATCCTAATATCGCTCCCATCTTAATATCCCTCATTATCCTAATATCGCTCCCATCCTAATATCGCTCCCATCCTAATATCGCTCATTATCCTAATATCGCTCCCAATCCTAATATCGCTCATTATCCAAATATCGCTCCCATCCTAATATCGCACATTATCCTAATATCGCTGTAGAGGCTCCTTCATTAAATGTTTTTAAGATAAAGATAGATAGTTTTTTGAAGAATAAAGGGATTAAGGGTTATGGTGTTCGGGCCGGAAAGTGGAGCTGAGTCCACAAAAGATCAGCCATGATCTCATTGAATGGTGGAGCAGGCTCGAGGGGCCAGATGGCCTACTCCTGCTCCTAGTTCTTATGTTCTTATTATCCTAATATCGCACCCATCCTAATATCGCACATTATCCTAATATCACTCATTATCCTAATATCACTCATTATACTAATATCGTTCTTTATCCTAATCTCGCTCCCATCCTAATATCGCACATTATCCTAATATCGCTCATTATCCTAATGTCGCTCCCATTCTAATATCGCTCCATCCTAATATCGGTCACTATCCTAATATCGCTCCCATCCTAATATCGCACATTATCCTAATATCGCACATTATCCTAACATCGCTCATTATCCTAACATCGTTCCCATCCTAATATCGCTCCCATCCTAATATCGCTCATTATCCTAATATCGCTCATTATCCTAATATTGTTCATTATCCTAATATCTCGCCCATCCTAATATCGGTCCCATCCTAATATCGTTCATTATCCTAATATCGCTCATTATCCTAATATCGCTCATTATCCTAATATCATTCCCATCCTAATATCGCTCATTATCCTAATATCGTTCCCATCCTAATATCACTCATTATCCTAATATCGTTCTTTATCCTAATCTCGCTCCCATCCTAATATCGCACATTATCCTAATATCGCTCATTATCCTAATGTCGCTCCCATTCTAATATCGCTCCATCCTAATATCGGTCACTATCCTAATATCGCTCCCATCCTAATATCGCACATTATCCTAATATCGCACATTATCCTAACATCGCTCATTATCCTAACATCGTTCCCATCCTAATATCGCTCCCATCCTAATATCGCTCATTATCCTAATATCGCTCATTATCCTAATATTGTTCATTATCCTAATATCTCGCCCATCCTAATATCGGTCCCATCCTAATATCGTTCATTATCCTAATATCACTCATTATCCTAATATCGCTCATTATCCTAATATCATTCCCATCCTAATATCGCTCATTATCCTAATATCGTTCCCATCCTAATATTGCTCATTATCCTAATATCGTTCCCATCCTAATGTTGCTCATTATCCTAATATCGTTCCCATCCTAATATCATTCATTATCCTAATATTGTTCCCATCCTAATATCGCTCCCATCCTAATATCGTACATTATCCTAATATCGCTCCTATCCTAATATCACTCATTATCTTAATATTGTTCATTATCCTAATATCGCTCCCATCCTAATATCGCTCATTATCCTAAAATCCCTCCTATCCTAATATTGTTAATTATCCTAACATTGCACATTATCCCAATATCATTCATTATCCTAATATCGCTCCCATTCTAATATCGTTCATTATCCTCATATCGCTCATTATCCTAATATCGCTCATTATCCTAATATAGTTCATTATCCTAATATCGTTCCCATCCTAATATCTCTCCCATCCTAATATCGGTCCCATCCTAATATCGTTCATTATCCTAATATCGCTCATTATCCTAATATCGCTCATTATCCTAATATCGCTCCCATCCTAATATCGCTCATTATCCTAATTATCGCTCCCATCCTCACATCGTTCCCATCCTAATATCGCTCATTATCCTAATATCGTTCCCATCCTAATATCATTCATTATCCTAATATCGTTCCCATCCTAATATCGCTCCCATCCTAATATCGCTCATTATCCTAATTATCGCTCCCATCATCACATCGTTCCCATCCTAATATCGCTCATTATCCTAATATCGTTTCCATCCTAATATTGCTCATTATCCTAATATCATTCCCATCCTAATATTGCTCATTATCCTAATATCGCTCCTATCCTAATATCACTCATTATCTTAATATCGTTCATTATCCTAATATCGTTCCCATCCTAATATCGCTCCCATCCTAATATCGCTCATTGTCCTAATATCGCTCCTGCCCGATAGTCAGAGGGGATTCAATCGTAAGGGGAGTAGACAGGCGTTTCTCTGGTCGAAAACGAGACTCTCGAATGGTATGTTGCCTCCCGGGTGCACGGGTCAGGGATGTCTCAGATCGGCTGCAAGACACACTGAAGGGGGAGGGTGAACAGCCCGTTGTCGTGGTGCATATAGGCACCAATGATATAGGTAAAAAATGGAATGAGGTCCTACAATCAGAATTTAGGGAGTTAGGAGATAAGTTAAAAAGTAGGACCTCAAAGGTAGTAATCTCAGGATTGCTACCAGCGCCACGAGACAGTCAGTGTAGAAATTCAAAAATAGTCAGAATGAATACGTGGCTTGAGAGATGGTGCAGGAGGGAGGGGTTCAGATTTTTGGGACATTGGAACCGGTTCTGGGGGCGGTGGGACCATTACAAATCGGATGGTCTACACCTGGGCAGGACTAGAACCAATGTCCTAGGGGGTGCTTTTGCTAACACTGTTGGGGAGGTTTTAAACTAATGTGGCAGGGGGATGGGAACCAGATTAGGAACTTAGAAGTCAGTAAAGAGGCAGCAACTAAAGCCAGTAAGGTACTAGATAATAAACTCAATGTGACTAAGGGGAAGAGTAGACAGGGAAGAGATGATGAACGCAAAGGGACAGGTGGTCTGAGGTGCATTTGTTTCAATGCGAGAAGTGTAGCAGGTAAGGCAGATGAACTTTGAGCTTGGATTAGTACCTGGGAATATGATGTTATTGGTATTACTGAGACTTGGTTGAGGGAAGGGCAAGACTGGCAACTAAATATCCCAGGGTATAGATGCTTCAGGAGGGATAGAGAGGGAGGTAAAAGGGGTGGAGGAGTTGCATTACTGGTCAGAGATGATATCACAGCTGTGATTAAGGAGGGCACGATGGAGGATTCGAGCACTGAGGCAATATGGGTAGAGCTAAGAAATAGGAAGGGTGCAGTAACATTGTTGGGACTTTACTACAGGCCTCCCAAAAGCGAGCGTGAAGTAGAGGTACAAATATGTAGACAGCACGGTAGCATTGTGGATGTCACAATTGCTTCACAGCTCCAGGGTCCCAGGTTTGATTCCGGCTTGGGTAACTATCCGTGTGTGCGTGGGTTTCCTCCGGGTGCTCCGGTTTCCTCCCGCAAGTCCAAAGATGTGCAGGTTAGGTGGATTGGCCATGATAAATTGCCCTTAGTGTCCAAAATTGTCCTTAGTGTTGGGTGGGGTTACTGGGTTATGGGGATAGGGTGGAGGTGTTGACCTTGGGTAGGGTGCTCTTTCCAAGAGCCGGTGCAGACTCGATGGGCCGAATGGACTCCTTCTGCACTGTAAATTCTATGATAATTCTATAATGATTATATAAAAATGTCAGAGCAATAGGGTGGTTGTGATTGGAGACTTTAACTTCCCCAACATTGAATGGGACTTATGTAGTGTTGAAGGTATGGATGGAGCAGAATTTGTAAGGAGCATCCAGGAGAGTTTTTTAGAGCAGTATGTAAATAGTCCAACTCGGGAAGGGGCCATACTGGACCTGGTGTTGGGGAATGATCCCGGCCAGGTGGTTGGAGTTTCAGTTGGTGATTACTTTGGGAATAGCAATGACAATTCTGTAAGTTTTAGAATACTCATGGACAAAGACAAGAGTGATCCTGAAGGAAGAGTGCTAAATTGGGGAAAGGCCAAGTATAACAAAATTCGGCAGGAGCTAGGGAATGTGGATTGGGAGCAGCTGTTTAAGGGTAAATCCACATTTGAAATATGGGAGTCTTTTAAGGAAAGGTTGATTAGAGTGCAGGACAGACATGTCCCTGTGAAAATGAGGGATAGAAATGGCAAAATTAGGGAACCATGGATGATGGGTGGAATTGTGAGACTAGCTAAGATGAAAAAGGAAGCATACATAAGATCTAGGCGACTTAAAACTGATGAAGCTTTGGAGGGATATCTGGAAAGTAGGACAAATCTCAAACGCGCAATAAAGTGGGCTAAAAGGGGTCATGAAATATCTTGGGCTAAAAGGTTGAGGAAAATCCCAAAGCCTTTTATTCGTATAGAAGGTGCAAGAGGGTAACTAGAGAAAGGATTGGCCCACTCAAAGACAAAAGTGGGAATTTATGCGTGGAGTCAGAGGAAATGGGTGAGATTCTTAATGAGTACTTTGCATCGGTATTCACCAAGGAGAGGGACATGACAGATGTTGAGGCTCGGGATGGATGTTTAAATACTCTAGGTCAAGTCGTCATAAGGAAGGGGGAAGTTTTGGGTATTCTAAAAGGCATTAAGGTGGACAAGTCCCCAGATCCGGATGGGATCTATCCCAGGTTACTGAGGGAAGCGAGGGACGAAATAGCTGGGGCCTTAACAGATATCTTTGCAGCATCCTTGAGCACGGTTGAGGTCCTGGAGGACTGGAGGATTGCTAATGTTGTCCCATTGTTTAAGAAGGGTATCAGGGATAATCCTGGGAATTATAGACCTGTGAGCTTGATGTCAGTGGTAGGCAAACTGTTGGAGAAGATACGGAGGGATAGGATCTATTCACATTTGGAAGAAAATAGACTTATCAGTGATAGGCAGCATGGTTTTGTGCAGGGAAGGTAATGTCTTACAAACCTAATAGAATTCTTTGAGGAAGTGACAAAGTTAATTGATGAGGGAAGGGCTGTAAATGTCATATACATGGACTTCAGTAAGGCGTTTGATAAAGTTTCCCATGGCAAGTTGATGGAAAAAGTGAAGTCGTATACTTCAACGCAAGAAGCATCAGGAATAAGGTGGGTGAACTTAAGGCATGGATCGGTACTTGGGACTACGATGTGGTGGCCATCACGGAAACTTGGATAGAAGAGGGGCAGAAATGGTTGTTGGAGGTCCCTGGTTATAGATGTTTCAATAAGATTAGGGAGGGTGGTAAAAGAGGTGGGGGGGTGGCATTATTAATTAGAGATAGTATAACAGCTGCAGAAAGGCAGTTCGAGGAGTATCAGCCTACTGAGGTAGTATGGGTTGAAGTCAGAAATAGGAAAGGAGCAGTCACCTTGTTAGGAGTTTTCTATAGGCCCCCCAATAGTAGCAGAGATGTGGAGGAACAGATTGGGAAACAGATTTTGGAAAGGTGCAGAAGTCATAGGGTAGTAGTCATGGGCGACTTTAACTTCCCAAATATTGAGTGGAAACTCTTTAGATCAAATAGTTTGGATGGGGTGGTGTTTGTGCAGTGTGTCCAGGAAGCTTTTCTAACGCAGTATGTAGATTGTCCGACCAGAGGAGGGGCAATATTGGATTTAGTACTGGGTAATGAGCCAGGGCAAGTGATAGATTTGTTAGTGGGGGAGCATTTTGGAGATAGTGACCACAATTCTGTGACTTTCACTTTAGTAATGGAGAGGGATAGGTACGTGCAACAGGGCAAGGTTTACAATTGGGGGAAGGGTAAATACGATGTTGTCAGACAAGAATTGAAGTGCATAAGTTGGGAACATAGGCTGGCAGGGAAGGACACAAATGAAATGTGGAACTTGTTCAAGGAACAGGTGCTACGTGTCCTTGATATGTATGTCCCTGTCAGGCAGGGAAGAGATGGTCGAGTGAGGGAACCATGGTTGACAAGAGAGGTTGAATGTCTTGTTAAGAGGAAAAAGGTGACTTATGTAAGGCTGAGGAAACAAGGTTCAGACAGGGTGCTGGAGGGATACAAGATAGCCAGGAGGGAACTGAAGAAAGGGATTAGGAGAGCTAAGAGAGGGCATGAACAATCTTTGGCGGGTAGGATCAAGGAAAACCCCAAGGTCTTTTACACATATGTGAGAAATATGAGAATGACTAGAGCGAGGGTAGGTCCGATCAAGGACAGTAGCGGGAGATTGTGTATTGAGTCTGAAGAGATAGGAGAGGTCTTGAACGAGTACTTTTCTTCTGTATTTACAAATGAGAGGGGCGATATTGTTGGAGAGGACAGTGTGAAACAGATTGGTAAGCTCAAGGAAATACTTGTTAGGAAGGAAGATGTGTTGGGCATTTTGAAAAACTTGAGGATAGACAAGTCCCCCGGGCCTGACGGGATATATCCAAGGATTCTATGGGAAGCAAGAGATGAAATTGCAGAGCCGTTGGCAATGATCTTTTCGTCCTCACTGTCAACAGGGGTGGTACCAGGGGATTGGAGAGTGGCGAATGTCGTGCCCCTGTTCAAAAAAGGGACTAGGGATAACCCTGGGAATTACAGGCCAGTTAGTCTTACTTCGGTGGTAGGCAAAGTAATGGAAAGGGTACTGAAGGATAGGATTTCTGAGCATCTGGAAAGACACTGCTTGATTAGGGATAGTCAGCACGGATTTGTGAGGGGTAGGTCTTGCCTTACAAATCTTATTGAATTCTTTGAGGAGGTGACCAAGCATGTGGATGAAGGTAAAGCAGTGGATGTAGTGTACATGGATTTTAGTAAGGCATTTGATAAAGTTCCCCATGGTAGGCTTATGCAGAAAGTAAGGAGGCATGGGATAGTGGGAAATTTGGCCAGTTGGATAACGAACTGGCTAACCGATAGAAGTCAGAGAGTGGTGGTGGATGGCAAATATTCAGCCTGGATCCCAGTTACCAGTGGCGTACCACAGGGATCAGTTCTGGGTCCTCTGCTGTTTGTGATTTTCATTAATGACTTGGATGAGGGAGTTGAAGGGTGGGTCAGTAAATTTGCAGATGATACGAAGATTGGTGGAGTTGTGGATAGTAAGGAGGGCTGTTGTCGGCTGCAAAGAGACATAGATAGGATGCAGAGCTGGGCTGAGAAGTGGCAGATGGAGTTTAACCCTGAAAAGTGTGAGGTTGTCCATTTTGGAAGGACAAATATGAATGCGGAATACAGGGTTAACGGTAGAGTTCTTGGCAATGTGGAGGAGCAGAGAGATCTTGGGGTCTATGTTCATACATCTTTGAAAGTTGCCACTCAAGTGGATAGAGCTGTGAAGAAGGCCTATGGTGTGCTCGCGTTCATTAACAGAGGGATTGAATTTAAGAGCCGTGAGGTGATGATGCAGCTGTACAAAACTTTGGTAAGGCCACATTTGGAGTACTGTGTACAGTTCTGGTCGCCTCATTTTAGGAAGGATGTGGAAGCTTTGGAAAAGGTGCAAAGAAGATTTACCAGGATGTTGCCTGGAATGGAGAGTAGGTCTTACGAGGAAAGGTTGAGGGTGCTCGGCCTTTTCTCATTAGAACGGAGAAGGATGAGGGGCGACTTGATAGAGGTTTATAAGATGATCAGGGGAATAGATAGAGTAGACAGTCAGAGACTTTTTCCCCGGGTGGAACAAACCATTACAAGGGGACATAAATTTAAGGTGAAAGGTGGAAGATATAAGAGGGATATCAGAGGTAGGTTCTTTACCCAGAGAGTAGTGGGGGCATGGAATGCACTGCCTGTGGAAGTAGTTGAGTCGGAAACATTAGGGACCTTCAAGCAGCTATTGGATAGGTACATGGATTACGGTTAAATGATATAGTGTAGATTTATTTGTTCTCAAGGGCAGCACGGTAGCATTGTGGATAGCACAATTGCTTCACAGCTCCAGGGTCCCAGGTTCGATTCCGGCTTGGGTCACTGACTGTGCGGAGTCTGCACGTCCTCCCCGTGTCTGCGTGGGTTTCCTCCGGGTGCTCCGGTTTCCTCCCACAATCCAAAGATGTGCAGGTTAGGTGAATTGGCCAATGATAAATTGCCCTTAATGTCCAAATTGCCCTTGGTGTTGGGTGAAGGTGTTGAGTTTGGGTAGGGTGCTCTTTCCAAGAGCCGGTGCAGACTCAAAGGGCCGAATGGCCTCCTTCTGCACTGTAAATTCAATGATAATCTATGATTAATCTAGGACAAAGGTTCGGCACAACATCGTGGGCCGAAGGGCCTGTTCTGTGCTGTATTTTCTATGTTCTATGTTCTATGTTCTATGTATGGGATTCAGGGTGTACTAGCTAGATGGATAAAGAACTGGCTGGGCAACAGGAGACAGTGGTGGAAGGGAGTGTCTCAAAATGGAGAAAGGTGACTAGTGGTGTTCCACAGGGATCCGTGCTCGGACCACTGTTGTTTGTGATATACATAAATGATCTGGACGAAGGTATAGGTGGTCTGATTAGCAAGTTTGCAGATGATACTAAGATTGGTGGAGTTGCAGATAGCGAGGAGGACTGTCAGAGAATACAGCAAAATAGAGGTAGATTGGAGAGTTGGGCAGAGAAATGGCAGATGGAGTTCAATCCAGGCAAATGCGAGGTGAATCATTTTGGAAGATCTAATTCAAGAGCGGACTATATGGTCAATGGAAGAGTCCTGAGAAAAATTGATGTACAGAGAGATCTGGGAGTTCAGGTCCATTGTACCCTGAAGGTGGCAACGCAGGTCGATAGAGTGGTCAAGAAGGCATACAGCATGCTTGCCTTCATCGGACGGGGTATTGAGTACAAGAATCGGCAGGTCATGTTACAGTTGTATAGGACTTTGGTTAGGCCACATTTGGAATACTGCGTGCAGTTCTGGTCGCCACATTGCCAGAAGGATGTGGATGCTTTAGAGAGGGTGCAGAGGAGGTTCACTCGGATGTTGCCTGGTTTGGAGGGTGCTAGCTATGAAGAGAGGTTGTGTAGATTAGGATTGTTTTCGTTGGAAAGACGGAGGTTGAGGGGGGACCTGATTGAGGTCTACAAAATTATGAGTGGTATGGACAGGGTGGATAGCAACAAGCTTTTTCCAAGAGTGGGGGTGTCAATTACAAGGGGTCACGATTCCAAGGTGAGAGGGGGAAAGTTTAAGGGAGATGTGCGTGGAAAGTTTTTTACGCAGAGGGTGGTGGGTGCCTGGAACGCTTTGCCAGCGGAGGTGGTAGAGGCGGGAACGATAGCATCATTTAAGATGTATCTAGACAGATATATGAACGGGCGGGGAACAGAGGGAAGTAGATCCTTGGAAAATAGAAGACAGGTTTAGATAAAGGATCTGGATCAGCACAGGCTGGGAGGGCCGAAGGGCCTGTTCCTGTGCTGTAATTTTCTTTGTTCTTTGTTCTTTATCCTTATATCGCTTATTATCCTAATATTGCTCCCATCCTAATATCGCTCCCATCCTAATATCGCTCTTTCTCCTAATATCGCTCAATATCCCAATATTGCTCCCATCCTAATATCGCTCCCATCCTAATATCGCTCATTCTACTAATATCGCTCCCATCCTAATATTGTTCATTATCCTAATATTGTTCATTATCCTAATATCGCTCCCATCCTCCCATCCTAACATCGCTCCCATCCTAATATCGCTCCCATCCTCCCATCCTAATATCGCTCCCATCCTAATATCGCTCCCATCCGAACATCGCTCCCATCCCAATATCACTCCCATCCTAATATCACTCCTTATCCTAATATCGCTCCCATCCTAATAACGCTCCTTATCCTAATATCGCTCCCATCCTAATATCGTTCCCAATCCTAAGATAGCTCATTCTCCTAATATCGCTCCCATCGTAACATCGTTCCCATCACAATATCGCTACCATCCTAATATCGCTCCCATCCTAATATCACTCATTATCCTAATATCGCTCCCATCCCAATAGCACTCATTATCCTAATATCGCACATTATCCTAATATTGCTCCCAATCCTAATATCGCTCATTATCCTAATATTGCTCCCAATCCTAATATCATTCATTATCCTAATATCGCTCACATCCTAATATCGCTCATTATCCTAATATTGCTCCCATCCTAATATCGCACCCATCCTCCCATCCTAATATCGCTCCCATCCGAACATCGCTCCCATCCCAATATCGCTGCCATCCTAATATCGCTCATTATCCTAATATCGCTCATTATTCTAATATCGCTCCCAATCCTAATAGCTCACCCTATCCTAATACCGCTCCCATCCTAATATCGCTCCCAATCCTAATATCGCTCATTATGCTAATATCGCTCATTATCCGAATATCGCTCCCATCATAATATCACTTATTATCCTAATATCACTCCCATCCCAATATCATCATTATCCTAATATCGCTCATTAACCTAAAATCACTCCCATCCTAATATCAATCCCAATCCTAATATCACCCATATCTTAATATCGATCATTATCCAAATATCACTCATCATCCTAATATCGCTCCCATCCTAACATCACTCCCATCCCAATATCGCCACTATCCTAATATTGCTCCTTATCCTAATATCGCTCCCATCCTAATATCACCACTATCCTAATATTGCTCCTTAGCCTAGTATCGCTCATTATCCTAATATCGCTCATTATCCTAATGTCACTCATTATCCTAATATCGCTCCCATCCTAACATGGCTTCCATCCTAATATCGCTCCCATCCTAATATCGCTCACAATCCTAATATTGCTCATTGTCCTAATATCGCTCATTATCCTCATATCACTCATTATCCTAATATCACTCATTATCCTAATATTGCTCCCATCCTAATATCGCTCATTATCCTAATATTGCTCATTATCCTAATATCACTCATTATCCTAATAATGCTCCCATCCTAATATCGCTCATTATCCTAATCACTCATTATTCTAATATCAGTCAGTATCCTAATATCGTTCATTATCCTAATATCATTCATTATCCTAATATCAGTCATTATCCTAATATCGCTCATTATCCTAATATCACTCATTATTCTAATATCAGTCAGTATCCTAATATCACTCATTATCCTAATATCACTCATTATCCTAATATCAGTCATTATCCTAATATCGCTCACATCCTAATATCACTCATTATCCTAATATCGCTCACATCCTAATATCACTCATTATCCTAATATCACTCATTATCCTAACATCGCTCATTATCCTAATATCGCTCATTATCCTAATATCAGTCATTATCCTAATATCGCTCATTATCCTAATATCGCTCATTATCCTAATATCAGTCATTATCCTAATATCGCTCAGAATCCTAATATCGCTCACATCCTAATATCAGTCATTATCCTAATATCGCTCAGAATCCTAATATCACTCATTATCCTAATATCAGTCATTATCCTAACATCGCTCATTATCCTAATATCGCGCATTATCCTAATATCGCTCACATCCTAATATCGCTCACATCCTAACATCACTCATTATCCTAATATCGCTCAGAATCCTAATATAGCTCATTACCTGAATATCGCTCATTATCCTAATATCGCTCCCATCCTAATATCGCTCATTGTCATCAGCGGATTTGACACCAACATTATTATATCTGAGTGCCTGTTGTACAATCTGTCAACTTCCCAACACTGACTCTGCAGGATTCCCATTGCTACAAAAACGATTAACTTTAAATGTTATGATGTGGAGATGCCGGCGTTGGGCTGGGGTGAGCAGTTAGGGTAGGAGCAGCGCTCCGAAAGCGAGTGATTCGAAACAAACCTGTTGGACTTTAACCTGGCGTTGTAAGACTTCTTATTGATTTAAATGTTAGGATGAACGTTGTTGACGAGGGCAGTGTGACCGGGTTTTACAACACAGAGAAATTCCTGAATGGCTCAGACATGTTTATTATTGGTAGGTCGGCTGGAAACTCCTCTTGGACTCCGACAGGTCACAGTGTTCACACTGGGGGGGGGGGGGGTTACAGTGTTCACATTGGGGGATGTCACAGTGTTCACACTGGGGGAAGTCACAGTGTTCACACTGGGGGAGGTCACAGTGTTCACACTGGGGGAGGTCACAGTGTTCGCACTGGGGGAGGTCACAGTGTTCACACTGGGGGAGGTCACAGTGTTCGCACTGGGGGAAGTCACAGTGTTCGCACTGGGGGAGGTCACAGTGTTCGCACTGGGGGAGGTCCACGTCACAGTGTTCACACTGGGGAAGGTCACTGTGTTCACACTGGGGGAAGTCACAGTGTTCACACTGGGGGACGCCACAGTGTTCACACTGAGGGAGATCCAGGTCACAGTGTTCACACTGAGGGAGGTCCAGTTCACAGTGTTCACACTGAGGGAGGTCACTGTGTTCACACTGAGGGAGGTCCAGTTCACAGTGTTCACACTGGGGGAGATCACAGTGTTCACACTGGGGGAGGTCACAGTCTTCACACTGGGGGAGGTCACAGTGTTCACACTGAGGGAAGTCACAGTGTTTGCACTGGGGGAGGTCACAGTGTTCACACTGGGGGAGGTCACAGTGTTCACACTGGGGGAGGTCACAGTGTTCACACTGGGGGAGGTCACAGTGTTCGCACTGGGGGAGGTCCAGGTCAGAGTGTTCACACTGAGGGAGGTCACAGTGTTCACACTGGGAGAGGTCACAGCGTTCACACTGGGGGAGGTCCAGGTCACAGTGTTTACACTGGGGGAGGTCACAGTGTTCACACTGGGGGAGGTCCAGGTCACAGTGTTCACACTGGGGGAGGTCCAGGTCACAGTGTTCACACTGGGGGAGGTCACAGTGTTCACTCTGAGGGAGGTCACTGTGTTCACACTGGGAGAGGTCACAGTGTTCACACTGGGGGAGGTCCAGATCACAGTGTTCACACTGGGGGATGTCACAGTGTTCACACTGGGGGTGGTCACAGTGTTCACACTGGGGGAGGTCACAGTGTTCACACTGGGGTAGATCCAGGTCACAGTGTTCACATTGCGGGAGGTCACAGTGTTCACACTCGGGGAGATCCAGGTCACAGTGTTCACACTGGGGCACATCACAGTGTTCACACTGGGGGAGGCCACAGTGTTCACACTGGAGGAGGTCACAGTGTTCACACTGGGGGAGGCCACAGTGTTCACACTGGGGGAAGTCACAGTGTCACGCTGGGCGTGGTCACAGTGTTCACACTGGGGGAGGTCACAGTGTTCACACTGGGGGAGGTCACTGTTCACACTGGCGGAGGTCACAGTGTTCACACTGGGGGAGGTCCAGATCACAGTGTTCACACTGGGGGAGGTCACAGTGTTCGCACTGGGGGAGGTCCAGGTCAGAGTGTTCACACTGAGGGAGGTCACAGTGTTCACACTGGGAGAGGTCACAATGTTCACACTGGGGGAGGTCCAGGTCAGTGTTTACACTGGGGGAGGTCACAGTGTTCACACTGGGGGAGGTCCCGGTCACATTGTTCACACTGGGGGAGGTCCAGGTCACAGTGTTCACACTGGGGGAGGTCACAGTGATCACTCTGAGGGAGGTCACTGTGTTCACACTGGGGGAGGTCACAGTGTTCACACTGGGGGTGGTCCAGATCACAGTGTTCACACTGGGGGATGTCACAGTGTTGACACTGGGGGTGGTCACAGTGTTCACACTGGGGTAGAGCCAGGTCACAGTGTTCACACTGGGGCACATCACAGTGTTCACACTGGGGAAGGCCACAGTGTTCACACTGGAGGAGGTCACAGTGTTCACACTGGGGGAGGCCACAGTGTTCACACTGGGGGAAGTCACAGTGTTCACACTGGGCGTGGTCACAGTGTTCACACTGGGGGAGGTCACAGTGTTCACACTGGGGGAGGTCACAGTGTTCACACTGGGGGAAGTCACAGTGTTCACACTGGGGGAGGTCACAGTGTTCACACTGGGGGAGGTCACAGTGTTCACACTGGGGGAGGTCCAGGTCACAGTGTTCGCACTGGGGGAGGTCCAGGTCTGAGTGTTCACACTGGGGGAGGTCACAGTGTTCACACTGGGGGAGGTCACAGTGTTCACACTGGGGGAGGTCACAGTGTTCACACTGGGGGAGGTCACAGTGTTCACACTGGGGGAGGTCCAGGTCACAGTGTTCACACTGGGGGAGGTCCAGGTCACAGTGTTCACACTGGGGGAGGTCACAGTGTTCACTCTGAGGGAGGTCATTGTGTTCACACTGGGGGAGGTCACAGTGTTCACACTGGGGGAGGTCCAGATCACAGTGTTCACACTGGGGATGTCACAGTGTTCACACTGGGGGTGGTCACAGTGTTCACACTGAAGGAGGTCACAGTGTTCACACTGGGGTAGATCCAGGTCACAATATTCACATTGCGGGAGGTCACAGTGTTCACACTGGGGGAGATCCAGGTCACAGTGTTCACAGTGGGGGAGGTCCAGGTCTGAGTGTTCACAGTGGGGGAGGTCACAGTGTTCACACTGGGGGAGGTCACAGTGTTCACACTGGGGGAGGTCACAGTGTTCACTCTGGGGATCGTCACAGTGTTCACACTGAGGGAGGTCACTTTGTTCACACTGGGGGAGGTCACAGTGTTCACACTGAGGGAGGTCCAGGTCACAGAGTTCACACTAGGGTAGGTCACAGTGTTCACACTGGGGGAGGTCACAGTGTTCACACTGGGGGAGGTCACAGTGTTCACACTGGGGGAGGTCACAGTGTTCACACTGGGGGAGGTCCAGGTCACAGTGTTCACACTGGGGGAGGTCCAGGTCACAGTGTTCACACTGGGGGAGGTCACAGTGTTCACTCTGAGGGAGGTCATTGTGTTCACACTGGGGGAGGTCACAGTGTTCACACTGGGGGAGGTCCAGATCACAGTGTTCACACTGGGGATGTCACAGTGTTCACACTGGGGGTGGTCACAGTGTTCACACTGAAGGAGGTCACAGTGTTCACACTGGGGTAGATCCAGGTCACAATATTCACATTGCGGGAGGTCACAGTGTTCACACTGGGGGAGATCCAGGTCACAGTGTTCACAGTGGGGGAGGTCCAGGTCTGAGTGTTCACAGTGGGGGAGGTCACAGTGTTCACACTGGGGGAGGTCACAGTGTTCACACTGGGGGAGGTCACAGTGTTCACTCTGGGGATCGTCACAGTGTTCACACTGAGGGAGGTCACTTTGTTCACACTGGGGGAGGTCACAGTGTTCACACTGAGGGAGGTCCAGGTCACAGAGTTCACACTAGGGTAGGTCACAGTGTTCACACTGAGGGAGGTCCAGGTCACAGAGTTCACACTGGGGGAGGTCATAGTGTTCACACTGGGGGACGTCACAGTTTTCACACTGAGGGAGGTCACAGTCTTCACACTGAGGGAGGTCACAGTATTCACACTGGGGGACGTCACAGTGTTCACACTGGAGGAGGTCACAGTGTTCACACTGGGGGAGGCCACAGTGTTCACACTGGGGGAAGTCACAGTGTTCACACTGGGCGTGGTCACAGTGTTCAAACTGGGGGAGGTCACAGTGTTCACACTGGGGGAGGTCACAGTGTTCACACTGGGGGAAGTCACAGTGTTCACACTGGGGGAGGTCACAGTGTTCACACTGGGGGAGGTCACAGTGTTCACACTGGGGGAGGTCACAGTGTTCACACTGGGGGAGGTCCAGGTCACAGTGTTCGCACTGGGGGAGGTCCAGGTCTGAGTGTTCACACTGGGGGAGGTCACAGTGTTCACACTGGGGGAGGTCACAGTGTTCACACTGGGGGAGGTCACAGTGTTCACACTGGGGGAGGTCACAGCGCTCACACTGGGGGAGGTCCAGGTCACAGTGTTCACACTGGGGGAGGTCCAGGTCACAGTGTTCACACTGGGGGAGGTCACAGTGTTCACTCTGAGGGAGGTCATTGTGTTCACACTGGGGGAGGTCACAGGGTTCACACTGGGGGAGGTCCAGATCACAGTGTTCACACTGGGGATGTCACAGTGTTCACACTGGGTGTGGTCACAGTGTTCACACTGAAGGAGGTCACAGTGTTCACACTGGGGTAGATCCAGGTCACAGTATTCACATTGCGGGCGGTCACAGTGTTCACACTGGGGGAGATCCAGGTCACAGTGTTCACAGTGGGGGAGGTCCAGGTCTGAGTGTTCACAGTGGGGGAGGTCACAGTGTTCACACTGGGGGAGGTCACAGTGTTCACACTGGGGGAGGTCACAGTGTTCACACTGGGGGAGGTCACAGTGTTCACTCTGGGGATCGTCACAGTGTTCACACTGATGGGAGGTCACTTTGTTCACACTGGGGGAGGTCACAGTGTTCACACTGAGGGAGGTCCAGGTCACAGAGTTCACACTGGGGTAGGTCACAGTGTTCACACTGAGGGAGGTCCAGGTCACAGAGTTCACACTGGGGGAGGTCATAGTGTTCACACTGGGGGACGTCACAGTTTTCACACTGAGGGAGGTCACAGTCTTCACACTGAGGGAGGTCACAGTATTCACACTGGGGGACGTCACAGTGTTCACACTTGTGGAGGTCACTGTGTTCACACTGGGGGAGGTCACAGTGTTCACACTGGGGGAGGTCACTGTGTTCACACTGGGGGAGGTCACAGTGCTCAAACTGAGGGAGGTCACAGTGTTTGCACTGGGGGATGTCACAGTGTTCACACTGGGGGAGGTCCAGATCACAGTGTTCACACTGGGGGAGGTCACAGTGTTCGCACTGGGGGAGGTCCAGGTCAGAGTGTTCACACTGAGGGAGGTCACAGTGTTCACACTGGGAGAGGTCACAGTGTTCACACTGGGGGAGGTCCAGGTCACAGTGTTTACACTGGGGGAGGTCACAGTGTTCACACTGGGGGAGGTCCCGGTCACAGTGTTCACACTGGGGGAGGTCCAGGTCACAGTGTTCACACTGGGGGAGGTCACAGTGATCACTCTGAGGGAGGTCACTGGGTTCACACTGGGGGAGGTCACAGTGTTCACACTGGGGGTGGTCCAGATCACAGTGTTCACACTGGGGGATGTCACAGTGTTGACACTGGGGGTGGTCACAGTATTCACACTGGGGGAGGTCACAGTGTTCACACTGGGGTAGAGCCAGGTCACAGTGTTCACACTGGGGCACATCACAGTGTTCACACTGGGGGAGGCCACAGTGTTCACACTGGAGGAGGTCACAGTGTTCACACTGGGGGAGGCCACAGTGTTCACACTGGGGGAAGTCACAGTGTTCACACTGGGCGTGGTCACAGTGTTCACACTGGGGGAGGTCACAGTGTTCACACTGGGGGAGGTCACAGTGTTCACACTGGGGGAAGTCACAGTGTTCACACTGGGGGAGGTCACAGTGTTCACACTGGGGGAGGTCACAGTGTTCACACTGGGGGAGGTCCAGGTCACAGTGTTCGCACTGGGGGAGGTCCAGGTCTGAGTGTTCACACTGGGGGAGGTCACAGTGTTCACACTGGGGGAGGTCACAGTGTTCACACTGGGGGAGGTCACAGTGTTCACACTGGGGGAGGTCACAGTGTTCACACTGGGGGAGGTCCAGGTCACAGTGTTCACACTGGGGGAGGTCCAGGTCTCAGTGTTCACACTGGGGGAGGTCACAGTGTTCACTCTGAGGGAGGTCATTGTGTTCACACTGGGGGAGGTCACAGTGTTCACACTGGGGGAGGTCCAGATCACAGTGTTCACACTGGGGATGTCACAGTGTTCACACTGGGGGTGGTCACAGTGTTCACACTGAAGGAGGTCACAGTGTTCACACTGGGGTAGATCCAGGTCACAGTATTCACATTGCGGGAGGTCACAGTGTTCACACTGGGGGAGATCCAGGTCACAGTGTTCACAGTGGGGGAGGTCCAGGTCTGAGTGTTCACAGTGGGGGAGGTCACAGTGTTCACACTGGGGGAGGTCACAGTGTTCACACTGGGGGAGGTCACAGTGTTCACACTGGGGGAGGTCACAGTGTTCACTCTGGGGATCGTCACAGTGTTCACACTGAGGGAGGTCACTTTGTTCACACTGGGGGAGGTCACAGTGTTCACACTGTGGGAGGTCCAGGTCACAGAGTTCACACTAGGGTAGGTCACAGTGTTCACACTGAGGGAGGTCCAGGTCACAGAGTTCACACTGGGGGAGGTCATAGTGTTCACACTGGGGGACGTCACAGTTTTCACACTGAGGGAGGTCACAGTCTTCACACTGAGGGAGGTCACAGTATTCACACTGGGTGACGTCACAGTGTTCACACTGGAGGAGGTCACAGTGTTCACACTGGGGGAGGCCACAGTGTTCACACTGGGGGAAGTCACAGTGTTCACACTGGGCGTGGTCACAGTGTTCAAACTGGGGGAGGTCACAGTGTTCACACTGGGGGAGGTCACAGTGTTCACACTGGGGGAAGTCACAGTGTTCACACTGGGGGAGGTCACAGTGTTCACACTGGGGGAGGTCACAGTGTTCACACTGGGGGAGGTCACAGTGTTCACACTGGGGGAGGTCCAGGTCACAGTGTTCACACTGGGGGAGGTCCAGGTCTGAGTGTTCACACTGGGGGAGGTCACAGTGTTCACACTGGGGGAGGTCACAGTGTTCACACTGGGGGAGGTCACAGTGTTCACACTGGGGGAGGTCACAGTGTTCACACTGGGGGAGGTCCAGGTCACAGTGTTCACACTGAGGGAGGTCCAGGTCACAGTGTTCACACTGGGGGAGGTCACAGTGTTCACTCTGAGGGAGGTCATTGTGTTCACACTGGGGGAGGTCACAGTGTTCACACTGGGGGAGGTCCAGATCACAGTGTTCACACTGGGGATGTCACAGTGTTCACACTGGGGGTGGTCACAGTGTTCACACTGAAGGAGGTCACAGTGTTCACACTGGGGTAGATCCAGGTCACAGTATTCACATTGCGGGAGGTCACAGTGTTCACACTGGGTTAGATCCAGGTCACAGTGTTCACAGTGGGGGAGGTCCAGGTCTGAGTGTTCACAGTGGGGGAGGTCACAGTGTTGACACTGGGGGAGGTCACAGTGTTCACACTGGGGGACGTCACAGTGTTCACACTGGGGGAGGTCACAGTGTTCACTCTGGGGGAGGTCACAGTGTTCACACTGAGGGAGGTCCAGGTCACAGAGTTCACACTGGGGTAGGTCACAGTGTTCACACTGAGGGAGGTCCAGGTCACAGAGTTCACACTGGGGGAGGTCATAGTGTTCACACTGGGGGACGTCACAGTTTTCACACTGAGGGAGGTCACAGTCTTCACACTGAGGGAGGTCACAGTATTCACACTGGGGGACGTCACAGTGTTCACACTTGTGGAGGTCACTGTGTTCACACTGGGGGAGGTCACAGTGTTCACACTGGGGGAGGTCACTGTGTTCACACTGGGGGAGGACACAGTGCTCAAACTGAGGGAGGTCACAGTGTTTGCACTGGGGGATGTCACAGTGTTCACACTGGGGGAGGTCACAGTGTTCACACTGAGGGAGGTCACAGTGTTCACACTGAGGGAGGTCACAGTGTTCACACTTGGGGAGGTCACTATGTTCACACTGGGGGAGGTCACAGTGTTCACATTGAGGGAGGTCACAGTGTTCACACTGGGGGAGGTCACAGTGTTCACATTGAGGGAGGTCACAGTGTTCACACTTAGGGAGGTCGCAGTGTTCACACTTGGGGAGGTCACTGTGTTCACACTGAGGGAGGTCACAGTGTTCAGACTGAGGGAGATCCAGGTCACAGTGTTTACACTGAGGGAGATCAAGGTCACAGTTTTCACACTGAGGGAGATCCAGGTCACAGTGTTCACACTGAGGGAGGTCCAGTTCACAGTGTTCACACTGAGGGAGGCCACTGTGTTCACACTGAGGGAGGTCCAGTTCAAAGTGTTCACACTGGGGGAGGTCAGAGTGTTCACGCTGGGGGAGGTCACAGTCTTCACACTGGGGGAGGTCTCAGTGTTCACACTGAGGGAATCACAATGTTTGCACTGGGGGAGGTCACAGTGTTCACACTGAGGGAGGTCCAGGTCACAGAGTTCACACTGGGGGAGGTCACTGTGTTCACACTGGGGGAGGTCACAGTGTTCACACTGAGGGAGGACACAGTGTTCACACTGGGGGAGGTCACAGTGTTCACACTGGGGGAAGTCACATTGTTCACACTGGGGGAGGTCCAGGTCACAGTGTTCGCACTGGGGGAGGTCCAGGTCTGAGTGTTCACACTGGGGGAGGTCACAGTGTTCACACTGGGGGAGGTCACAGTGTTCACACTGGGGGAGGTCACAGTGTTCACACTGGGGGAGGTCACAGTGTTCACACTGGGGGAGTTCACAGTGTTCACTCTGGGGATCGTCACAGTGTTCACACGGAGGGAGGTCACTGTGTTCACACTGGGGGAGGTCACAGTGT
Organism: Scyliorhinus torazame; assembly: GCF_047496885.1. Lineage (NCBI taxonomy): Eukaryota > Metazoa > Chordata > Chondrichthyes > Carcharhiniformes > Scyliorhinidae > Scyliorhinus > Scyliorhinus torazame. The sequence goes on from NC_092722.1 coordinate 903,011, forward strand.
TCACACTGATGGAGGTCCAGGTCACAGAGTTCACACTGGGGGAGGTCACAGTGTTCACACTGAGGGAGGTCCAGGTCACAGAGTTCACACTGGGGGAGGTCACAGTGTTCACACTGAGGGAGATCCAGGTCACAGAGTTCACACTGGGGGACGTCACAGTTTTCACACTGAGGGAGGTCACAGTCTTCACACTGAGGGAGGTCACAGTATTCACACTGGGGGATGTCACAGTGTTCACACTGAGGGAGCTCACAGTGTTCACACTGGGGGAGGTCACTGTGTTCACACTGGGGGAGGTCACAGTGTTCACACTGGGGGAGGTCACAGTGTTCACACTGGGGGAGGTCACAGTGTTTGCACTGGGGGAGGTCACAGTGTTCACACTGGGGGAGGTCACAGTGTTCACACTGAGGGAGGTCACAGTGTTCACATTGAGGGAGGTCACAGTGTTCACACTGGGGGAGGTCACAGTGTTCACATTGAGGGAGGTCACAGTGTTCACACTTAGGGAGGTCGCAGTGTTCACACTTGGGGAGGTCACTGTGTTCACACTGAGGGAGGTCACTGTGTTCACACTGAGGGAGATCCAGGTCACAGTGTTCACACTGAGGGAGATCCAGGTCACAGTGTTCACACTGAGGGAGATCAAGGTCACAGTTTTCACACTGAGGGAGATCCAGGTCACAGTGTTCACACTGGGGGAGGTCACAGTGTTCACACTGAGGGAGGTCACTGTGTTCACACTGAGGGAGGTCCAGTTCACAGTTTTCACACTGGGGGAGGTCGCAGTGTTCACACTGGGGTAGGTCACAGTCTTCACACTGGGGGAGGTCTCAGTGTTCACACTGAGGGAAGTCACAGTGTTTGCACTGGGGGAGGTCACAGTGTTCACACTGGGGGAGGTCACAGTGTTTGCACTGGGGGAGGTCCAGGTCAGAGTGTTCACAGGGAGGTCACAGTGTTCACACTGGGAGAGGTCACAGTGTTCACACTGGGGGAGGTCCAGTTCACAGTGTTCACACTGGGGAGGTCCAGGTCACAGTGTTCACACTGGGGGAGGTCACAGTGTTCACTCTAAGGGAGGTCACTGTGTTCACACTGGGGGAGGTCACAGTGTTCACACTGTGGGAGGTCCAGATCACAGTGTTCACACTCAGGGATGTCACAGTGTTCACACTGGGGGTGGTCACAGTGTTCACACTGAAGGAGGTCACAGTGTTCACACTGGGGTAGATCCAGGTCACAGTATTCACATTGCGGGGGGTCACAGTGTTCACACTGGGGGAGATCCAGGTCACAGTGTTCACAGTGGGGGAGGTCCAGTTCTGAGTGTTCACAGTGGGGGAGGTCACAGTGTTCACACTGGGGGAGGTCACAGTGTTCACACTGGGGGAGGTCACAGTGTTCACACTGGGGGAGGTCACAGTGTTCACTCTGGGGATCGTCACAGTGTTCACACTGAGGGAGGTCACTTTGTTCACACTGGGGGAGGTCACAGTGTTCACAATGAGGGAGCTCCAGGTCAAAGAGTTCACACTGGGGTAGGTCACAGTGTTCACACTGAGGGAGGTCCAGGTCACAGAGTTCACACTGGGGGAGGTCATAGTGTTCACACTGGGGGACGTCACAGTTTTCACACTGAGGGAGGTCACAGTCTTCACACTGAGGGAGGTCACAGTATTCACACTTGGGGACGTCACAGTGTTCACACTTGTGGAGGTCACTGTGTTCACACTGGGGGAGGTCACAGTGTTCACACTGGGGGAGGTCACTGTGTTCACACTGGGGGAGGTCACAGTGCTCAAACTGAGGGAGGTCACAGTGTTTGCACTGGGGGATGTCACAGTGTTCACACTGGGGGAGGTCACAGTGTTCACACTGAGGGAGGTCACAGTGTTCACTCTGAGGGAGGTCACAGTGTTCACACTTGGGGAGGTCACTATGTTCACACTGGGGGAGGTCACAGTGTTCACATTGAGGGAGGTCACAGTGTTCACACTGGGGGAGGTCACAGTGTTCACATTGAGGGAGGTCACAGTGTTCACACTTAGGGAGGTCGCAGTGTTCACACTTGGGGAGGTCACTGTGTTCACACTGAGGGAGGTCACAGTGTTCAGACTGAGGGAGATCCAGGTCACAGTGTTTACACTGAGGGAGATCAAGGTCACAGTTTTCACACTGAGGGAGATCCAGGTCACAGTGTTCACACTGAGGGAGGTCCAGTTCACAGTGTTCACACTGAGGGAAGCCACTGTGTTCACACTGAGGGAGGTCCAGTTCAAAGTGTTCACACTGGGGGAGGTCAGAGTGTTCACGCTGGGGGAGGTCACAGTCTTCACTCTGGGGATCGTCACAGTGTTCACACGGAGGGAGGTCACTGTGTTCACACTGGGGGAGGTCACAGTGTTCACACTGATGGAGGTCCAGGTCACAGAGTTCACACTGGGGGAGGTCACATTGTTCACACTGAGGGAGGTCCAGGTCACAGAGTTCACACTGGGGGAGGTCACAGTGTTCACACTGAGGGAGGTCCAGGTCACAGAGTTCACACTGGGGGACGTCACAGTTTTCACACTGAGGGAGGTCACAGTCTTCACACTGAGGGAGGTCACAGTATTCACACTGGGGGAGGTCACAGTGTTCACACTGAGGGAGCTCACAGTGTTCACACTGGGGGAGGTCACTGTGTTCACACTGGGGGAGGTCACAGTGTTCACACTGGTGGAGGTCACAGTGTTCACACTGGGGGAGGTCACAGTGTTTGCACTGGGGGAGGTCACAGTGTTCACACTGGGGGAGGTCACAGTGTTCACACTGAGGGAGGTCACAGTGTTCACATTGAGGGAGGTCACAGTGTTCACACTGGGGGAGGTCACAGTGTTCACATTGAGGGAGGTCACAGTGTTCACACTTAGGGAGGTCGCAGTGTTCACACTTGGGGAGGTCACTGTGTTCACACTGAGGGAGGTCACTGTGTTCACACTGAGGGAGATCCAGGTCACAGTGTTCACACTGAGGGAGATCAAGGTCACAGTTTTCACACTGAGGGAGGTCCAGTTCACAGTTTTCACACTGGGGGAGGTCGCAGTGTTCACACTGGGGTAGGTCACAGTCTTCACACTGGGGGAGGTCTCAGTGTTCACACTGAGGGAAGTCACAGTGTTTGCACTGGGGGAGGTCACAGTGTTCACACTGGGGGAGGTCACAGTGTTTGCACTGGGGGAGGTCCAGGTCAGAGTGTTCACAGGGAGGTCACAGTGTTCACACTGGGAGAGGTCACAGTGTTCACACTGGGGGAGGTCCAGGTCACAGTGTTCACACTGGGGAGGTCCAGGTCACAGTGTTCACACTGGGGGAGGTCACAGTGTTCACTCTAAGGGAGGTCACTGTGTTCACACTGGGGGAGGTCACAGTGTTCACACTGTGGGAGGTCCAGATCACAGTGTTCACACTGGGGGATGTCACAGTGTTCACACTGGGGCTGGTCACAGTGTTCACACTGAAGGAGGTCACAGTGTTCACACTGGGGTAGATCCAGGTCACAGTATTCACATTGCGGGAGGTCACAGTGTTCACACTGGGGGAGATCCAGGTCACAGTGTTCACAGTGGGGGAGGTCCAGTTCTGAGTGTTCACAGTGGGGGAGGTCACAGTGTTCACACTGGGGGAGGTCACAGTGTTCACACTGGGGGAGGTCACAGTGTTCACACTGGGGGAGGTCACAGTGTTCACTCTGGGGATCGTCACAGTGTTCACACTGAGGGAGGTCACTTTGTTCACACTGGGGGAGGTCACAGTGTTCACAATGAGGGAGCTCCAGGTCACAGAGTTCACACTGGGGTAGGTCACAGTGTTCACACTGAGGGAGGTCCAGGTCACAGAGTTCACACTGGGGGAGGTCATAGTGTTCACACTGGGGGACGTCACAGTTTTCACACTGAGGGAGGTCACAGTCTTCACACTGAGGGAGGTCACAGTATTCACACTTGGGGACGTCACAGTGTTCACACTTGTGGAGGTCACTGTGTTCACACTGGGGGAGGTCACAGTGTTCACACTGGGGGAGGTCACTGTGTTCACACTGGGGGAGGTCACAGTGCTCAAACTGAGGGAGGTCACAGTGTTTGCACTGGGGGATGTCACAGTGTTCACACTGGGGGAGGTCACAGTGTTCACACTGAGGGAGGTCACAGTGTTCACACTGAGGGAGGTCACAGTGTTCACACTTGGGGAGGTCACTATGTTCACACTGGGGGAGGTCACAGTGTTCACATTGAGGGAGGTCACAGTGTTCACACTGGGGGAGGTCACAGTGTTCACATTGAGGGAGGTCACAGTGTTCACACTTAGGGAGGTCGCAGTGTTCACACTTGGGGAGGTCACTGTGTTCACACTGAGGGAGGTCACAGTGTTCAGACTGAGGGAGATCCAGGTCACAGTGTTTACACTGAGGGAGATCAAGGTCACAGTTTTCACACTGAGGGAGATCCAGGTCACAGTGTTCACACTGAGGGAGGTCCAGTTCACAGTGTTCACACTGAGGGAAGCCACTGTGTTCACACTGAGGGAGGTCCAGTTCAAAGTGTTCACACTGGGGGAGGTCAGAGTGTTCACGCTGGGGGAGGTCACAGTCTTCACACTGGGGGAGGTCTCAGTGTTCACACTGAGGGAATCACAATGTTTGCACTGGGGGAGGTCACTGTGTTCACACTGGGGGAGGTCACAGTGTTCACACTGAGGGAGGTCCAGGTCACAGAGTTCACACTGGGGGAGGTCACTGTGTTCACACTGGGGGAGGTCACAGTGTTCACACTGAGGGAGGACACAGTGTTCACACTGGGGGAGGTCACAGTGTTCACACTGGGGGAAGTCACAGTGTTCACACTGGGGGAGGTCCAGGTCACAGTGTTCGCACTGGGGGAGGTCCAGGTCTGAGTGTTCACACTGGGGGAGGTCACAGTGTTCACACTGGGGGAGGTCACAGTGTTCACACTGGGGGAGGTCACAGTGTTCACACTGGGGGAGGTCACAGTGTTCACACTGGGGGAGTTCACAGTGTTCACTCTGGGGATCGTCACAGTGTTCACACTGAGGGAGGTCACTGTGTTCACACTGGGGGAGGTCACAGTGTTCACACTGATGGAGGTCCAGGTCACAGAGTTCACACTGGGGGAGGTCACAGTGTTCACACTGGGGGACGTCACAGTTTTCACACTGAGGGAGGTCACAGTCTTCACACTGAGGGAGGTCACAGTATTCACACTGGGGGAGGTCACAGTTTTCACACTGAGGGACGTCACAGTGTTCACACTGAGGGAGCTCACAGTGTTCACACTGGGGGAGGTCACAGTGTTCACACTGGGAGAGGTCACAGTGTTTGCACTGGGGGAGGTCACAGTGTTCACACTGGGGGAGGTCACAGTGTTCACACTGAGGGAGGTCACAGTGTTCACATTGAGGGAGGTCACAGTGTTCACACTGGGGGAGGTCACAGTGTTCACATTGAGGGAGGTCACAGTGTTCACACTTAGGGAGGTCGCAGTGTTCACACTTGGGGAGGTCACTGTGTTCACACTGAGGGAGGTCACTGTGTTCACACTGAGGGAGATCCAGGTCACAGTGTTCACACTGAGGGAGATCAAGGTCACAGTTTTCACACTGAGGGAGATCCAGGTCACAGTGTTCACACTGGGGGAGGTCACAGTGTTCACACTGAGGGAGGTCACTGTGTTCACACTGAGGGAGGTCCAGTTCACAGTTTTCACACTGGGGGAGGTCGCAGTGTTCACACTGGGGTAGGTCACAGTCTTCACACTGGGGGAGGTCTCAGTGTTCACACTGAGGGAAGACACAGTGTTTTCACTGGGGGAGGTCACAGTGTTCACACTGGGGGAGGTCACAGTGTTCACACTGGGGGAGGTCACAGTGTTCACACTGGGGGAGGTCCAGATCACAGTGTTCACACTGGGGGAGGTCACAGTGTTTGCACTGGGGGAGGTCCAGGTCAGAGTGTTCACAGGGAGGTCACAGTGTTCACACTGGGAGAGGTCACAGTGTTCACACGGGCGGAGGTCCAGGTCACAGTGTTTACACTGGGGGAGGTCACAGTGTTCATACTGGGGGAGGTCCAGGTCACAGTGTTCACACTGGGAGAGGTCACAGTGTTCACACTGGGAGGTCCAGGTCACAGTGTTCACACTGGGGGAGGTCACAGTGTTCACTCTAAGGGAGGTCACTGTGTTCACACTGGGGGAGGTCACAGTGTTCACACTGTGGGAGGTCCAGATCACAGTGTTCACACTGGGGGATGTCACAGTGTTCACACTGGGGGAGGTCACAGTGTTCACACTGGGAGAGGTCACAGTTTTCGCACTGGGGTAGATCCAGGTCACAGTGTTCACATTGAGGGAGGTCACAGTGTTCGCACTGGGGGAGGTCCAGGTCAGAGTGTTCACACTGAGGGAGGTCATAGTGTTCACACTGGGGGAGGTCACAGTGTTCACACTGGGGGAGGTCCAGGTCACAGTGTTCACACTGGGGGAGGTCCAGATCACAGTGTTCACACTGGGGGATGTCACAGTGTTCACACTGGGGGAGGTCACAGTCTTCACACTGGGGGAGGTCACAGTGTTCACACTGGGGTAGATCCAGGTCACAGTGTTCACATTGCGGGAAGTCACAGTGTTCACACGCGGGGAGATCCAGGTCACAGTGTTCACACTGGGGCACATCACAGTGTTCACACTGGGGGAGGCCACAGTGTTCACACTGGGGGAGGTCACAGTGTTCACACTGGGGGAGGCCACGGTGTTCACACTGGGGGAAGTCACAGTGTTCACACTGGTCGTGGTCACAGTGTTCACACTGGGGGAGGTCACAGTGTTCACACTGGGGGAGGTCACAGTGTTCATACTGGGGGAGGTCACAGTCTTCACACTGGGGGAGGTCACAGTGTTCACACTGAGGGAGGACCAGGTCACAGAGTTCACACTGGGGGAGGTCACTGTGTTCACACTGGGGGAGGTCACAGTGTTCACACTGGGGGAGGTCAAAGTGTTCGCACTGGGGGAGGTCACAGTGTTCGCACTGGGGGAGGTCCAGGGCTGAGTGTTCACACTGGGGGAGGTCACAGTGTTCACACTGGGGGAGGTCCAGGTCTGAGTGTTCACACTGAGGGAGGTCACAGTGTTCACACTGGGGGAGGTCACAGTGTTCACACTGGGGGAGGTCACAGTGTTCGCACTGGGGGAGGTCCAGGTCTGAGTGTTCACACTGGGGGAGGTCACAGTGTTCACACTGGGGAAGGTCACAGTGTACACACTGGGGGAGGTCACAGTGTTCACACTGGGGGAGGTCACAGTGTTCACTCTGGGAATCGTCACAGTGTTCACACTGAGGGAGGTCACTGTGTTCACACTGGGGGAGGTCACAGTGTTCACACTGAGGGAGGTTCAGGTCACAGAGTTCACACTGGGGGAGGTCACAGTGTTCACACTGAGGGAGGTCCAGGTCACAGAGTTCACACTGGGGGAGGTCACTGTGTTCACACTGGGGGAGGTCACAGTGTTCACACTGAGGGAGGGCACAGTGTTCTCACTGGGGGAGGTCACAGTGTTCACACTGGGGGAAGTCACAGTGTTCACACTGGGGGAGGTCATAGTGTTCACACTGGGGGAGGTCCAGGTCTGAGTGTTCACACTGAGGGAGGTCACAGTGTTCACACTGGGGGAAGTCACAGTGTTCACACTGGGGGAGGTCACAGTGTTTACACTGGGCACGGTCACAGTGTTCACACTGGTGGAGGTCCAGGTCACAGTGTTCGCACTGGGGGAGGTCACAGTGTTCACACTGGGGGAGGTCACAGTGTTCACACTGGTGGAGGTCCAGGTCACAGTATTCGCACTGGGGGAGGTCCAGGTCTGAGTGTTCACACTGGGGGAGGTCACAGTGTTCACACTGGTGGAGGTCCAGGTCACAGTGTTCGCACTGGGGGAGGTCCAGGTCTGAGTGTTCACACTGGGGGAGGTCACAGTGTTCACACTGTGGGAGGTCACAGTGTTCACACTGGGAGAGGTCACAGTGTTCACACTGGGGGAGATCCAGGTCACAGTGTTCACATTGCGGGAGGTCACAGTGTTCGCACTGGGGGAGGTCCAGGTCAGAGTGTTCACACTGAGGCAGGTCATAGTGTTCACACTGGGAGAGGTCACAGTGTTCACATTGGGGGAGGTCCAGGTCACAGTGTTTACACTGGGCGAGGTCACAGTGTTCACACTGGGGGAGGTCCAGGTCACAGTGTTCACACTGGGAGAGGTCCAGGTCACAGTGTTCACACTGGGGGAGGTCACAGTGTTCACTCTGAGGGAGGTCGCTGTGTTCACACTGGGGGAGGTCACAGTGTTCACACTGGGGGAGGTCCAGATCACAGTGTTCACACTGGGGGATGTCACAGTGTTCACACTGGGGGAGGTCACAGTGTTCACACTGGGGGAGGTCCAGGGCTGAGTGTTCACACTGGGGGAGGTCACAGTGTTCACACTGGGGGAGGTCCAGGTCTGAGTGTTCACACTGAGGGAGGTCACAGTGTTCACACTGGGGGAGGTCACAGTGTTCACACTGGGGGAGGTCACAGTGTTCGCACTGGGGGAGGTCCAGGTCTGAGTGTTCACACTGGGGGAGGTCACAGTGTTCACACTGGGGAAGGTCACAGTGTTCACACTGGGGGAGATCACAGTGTTCACACTGGGGGAGGTCACAGTGTTCACTCTGGGAATCGTCACAGTGTTCACACTGAGGGAGGTCACTGTGTTCACACTGGGGGAGGTCACAGTGTTCACACTGAGGGAGGTTCAGGTCACAGAGTTCACACTGGGGGAGGTCACAGTGTTCACACTGAGGGAGGTCCAGGTCACAGAGTTCACACTGGGGGAGGTCACTGTGTTCACACTGGGGGAGGTCACAGTGTTCACACTGAGGGAGGGCACAGTGTTCTCACTGGGGGAGGTCACAGTGTTCACACTGGGGGAAGTCACAGTGTTCACACTGGGGGAGGTCATAGTGTTCACACTGGGGGAGGTCCAGGTCACAGTGTTCTCATTGGGGGAGGTCCAGGTCTGAGTGTTCACACTGAGGGAGGTCACAGTGTTCACACTGGGGGAAGTCACAGTGTTCACACTGGGGGAGGTCACAGTGTTTACACTGGGCACGGTCACAGTGTTCACACTGGTGGAGGTCCAGGTCACAGTGTTCGCACTGGGGGAGGTCACAGTGTTCACACTGGGGGAGGTCACAGTGTTCACACTGGTGGAGGTCCAGGTCACAGTATTCGCACTGGGGGAGGTCCAGGTCTGAGTGTTCACACTGGGGGAGGTCACAGTGTTCACACTGGTGGAGGTCCAGGTCACAGTGTTCGCACTGGGGGAGGTCCAGGTCTGAGTGTTCACACTGGGGGAGGTCACAGTGTTCACACTGGGGGAGGTCACAGTGTTCACACTGGGGGAGATCCAGGTCACAGTGTTCACATTGCGGGAGGTCACAGTGTTCGCACTGGGGGAGGTCCAGGTCAGAGTGTTCACACTGAGGCAGGTCATAGTGTTCACACTGGGAGAGGTCACAGTGTTCACATTGGGGGAGGTCCAGGTCACAGTGTTTACACTGGACGAGGTCACAGTGTTCACACTGGGGGAGGTCCAGGTCACAGTGTTCACACTGGGAGAGGTCCAGGTCACAGTGTTCACACTGGGGGAAGTCACAGTGTTCACACTGGGGGAGGTCCAGATCACAGTGTTCACACTGGGGGATGTCACAGTGTTCACACTGGGGGAGGTCACAGTGTTCACACTGGGGGAGGTCACAGTGTTCTCACTGGGGTAGATCCAGGTCACAGTGTTCACATTGCGGGAGGTCACAGTGTTCACACACGGGGAGATCCAGGTCACAGTGTTCACACTGGGGCACATCACAGTGTTCACACTGGGGGAGGCCACAGTGTTCACACTGGGGGAGGTCACAGTGTTCACACTGGGGGAGGTCACAGTGTTCACACTGGGGGTAGTCACAGTGTTCACACTGGGCGTGGTCACAGTGTTCACACTGGGGGAGGTCACAGTGTTCACACTGGGGGAGGTCACAGTGTTCACCCTGGGGGAGGTCACAGTGTTCGCACTGAGGGAGGTCCAGGTCACAGAGTTCACACTGGGGGAGGTCACAGTGTTCACACTGAGGGAGGACCAGGTCACAGAGTTCACACTGGGGGAGGTCACTGTGTTCACACTGGGGGAGGTCACAGTGTTCACACTGAGGGAAGTCACAGTGTTCTCACTGGGGGAGGTCACAGTGTTCACACTGGGGGAAGTCACAGTGTTCACACTGGGGGAGGTCACAGTGTTCACATTGGGGGAGGTCCAGGTCACAGTGTTCACACTGGGGGAGGTGCAGGTCTGAGTGTTCACACTGAGGGAGGTCACAGTGTTCACACTGGGGGAGGTCATAGTGTTCACACTGGGGGAGGTCACAGTGGTCACACTGGTGGAGGTCCAGGTCACAGTGTTCGCACTGGGGGAGGTCCCGGTCTGAGTGTTCATACTGGGGGAGGTGACAGTGTTCACACTGCAGAAGGTCACAGTGTTCACACTGGGGGAGGTCACAGTGTTCACACTGGGGGAGGTCACAGTGTTCACTCTGGGGATCGTCACAGTGTTCACACTGAGGGAGGTCACTGTGTTCACACTGGGGGAGGTCACAGTGTTCACACTGAGGGAGGTTCAGGTCACAGAGTTCACACTGGGGGAGGTCACATTGTTCACACTGGGGGAGGTCCAGGTCACATTGTTCACACTGAGGGAGGTCCAGGTCACAGAGTTCACACTGGGGGAGGTCACTGTGTTCACACTGGGGGAGGTCACAGTGTTCACACTGAGGGAGGGCACAGTGTTCTCACTGGGGGAGGTCACAGTGTTCACACTGGGGGAAGTCACAGTGTTCACACTGGTGGAGGTCACAGTGTTCACACTGGGGGAGATCCAGGTCACAGTGTTCACACTGGGGAGGTCCAGGTCTGAGTGTTCACACTGAGGGAGGTCACAGTGTTCACACTGGGGGAAGTCACAGTGTTCACACTGGGGGAGGTCTCAGTGTTCACACTGAGGGAATCACAATGTTTGCACTGGGGGAGGTCACTGTGTTCACACTGGGGGAGGTCACAGTGTTCACACTGAGGGAGGTCCAGGTCACAGAGTTCACACTGGGGGAGGTCACTGTGTTCACACTGGGGGAGGTCACTGTGTTCACACTGGGGGAGGTCACAGTGTTCACACTGAGGGAGGTTCAGGTCACAGAGTTCACACTGGGGGAGGTCACATTGTTCACACTGAGGGAGGTCCAGGTCACAGAGTTCACACTGGGGGAGGTCACTGTGTTCACACTGGGGGAGGTCACAGTGTTCACACTGAGGGAGGGCACAGTGTTCTCACTGGGGGAGGTCACAGTGTTCACACTGGGGGAAGTCACAGTGTTCACACTGGTGGAGGTCACAGTGTTCACACTGGGGGAGATCCAGGTCACAGTGTTCAAACTGGGGGAGGTCCAGGTCTGAGTGTTCACACTGAGGGAGGTCACAGTGTTCACACTGGGGGAAGTCACAGTGTTCACACTGGGGGAGGTCTCAGTGTTCACACTGAGGGAATCACAATGTTTGCACTGGGGGAGGTCACTGTGTTCACACTGGGGGAGGTCACAGTGTTCACACTGGGGGAAGTCACAGTGTTCACACTGGGGGAGGTCCAGGTCACAGTGTTCGCACTGGGGGAGGTCCAGGTCTGAGTGTTCACACTGGGGGAGGTCACAGTGTTCACACTGGGGGAGGTCACAGTGTTCACACTGGGGGAGGTCACAGTGTTCACACTGGGGGAGGTCACAGTGTTCACACTGGGGGAGTTCACAGTGTTCACTCTGGGGATCGTCACAGTGTTCACACGGAGGGAGGTCACTGTGTTCACACTGGGGGAGGTCACAGTGTTCACACTGATGGAGGTCCAGGTCACAGAGTTCACACTGGGGGAGGTCACAGTGTTCACACTGGGGGACGTCACAGTTTTCACACTGAGGGAGGTCACAGTCTTCACACTGAGGGAGGTCACAGTATTCACACTGGGGGAGGTCACAGTTTTCACACTGAGGGACGTCACAGTGTTCACACTGAGGGAGCTCACAGTGTTCACACTGGGGGAGGTCACAGTGTTCACACTGGAGGAGGTCACAGTGTTTGCACTGGGGGAGGTCACAGTGTTCACACTGGGGGAGGTCACAGTGTTCACACTGAGGGAGGTCACAGTGTTCACATTGAGGGAGGTCACAGTGTTCACACTGGGGGAGGTCACAGTGTTCACACTGAGGGAGGGCACAGTGTTCTCACTGGGGGAGGTCACAGTGTTCACACTGGGGGAAGGCACAGTGTTCACACTGGGGGAGGTCATAGTGTTCACACTGGGGGAGGTCCAGGTCACAGTGTTCTCATTGGGGGAGGTCCAGGTCTGAGTGTTCACACTGAGGGAGGTCACAGTGTTCACACTGGGAGAAGTCACAGTGTTCACACTGGGGGAGGTCACAGTGTTTACACTGGGCACGGTCACAGTGTTCACACTGGTGGAGGTCCAGGTCACAGTGTTCGCACTGGGGGAGGTCACAGTGTTCACACTGGGGGAGGTCACAGTGTTCACACTGGTGGAGGTCCAGGTCACAGTATTCGCACTGGGGGAGGTCCAGGTCTGAGTGTTCACACTGGGGGAGGTCACAGTGTTCACACTGGTGGAGGTCCAGGTCACAGTGTTCGCACTGGGGGAGGTCCAGGTCTGAGTGTTCACACTGGGGGAGGTCACAGTGTTCACACTGGGGGAGGTCACAGTGTTCACACTGGGAGAGGTCACAGTGTTCACACTGGGGGAGATCCAGGTCACAGTGTTCACATTGCGGGAGGTCACAGTGTTCGCACTGGGGGAGGTCCAGGTCAGAGTGTTCACACTGAGGCAGGTCATAGTGTTCACACTGGGAGAGGTCACAGTGTTCACATTGGGGGAGGTCCAGGTCACAGTGTTTACACTGGGCGAGGTCACAGTGTTCACACTGGGGGAGGTCCAGGTCACAGTGTTCACACTGGGAGAGGTCCAGGTCACAGTGTTCACACTGGGGGAGGTCACAGTGTTCACTCTGAGGGAGGTCGCTGTGTTCACACTGGGGGAGGTCACAGTGTTCACACTGAGGGAAGTCACAGTGTTCTCACTGGGGGAGGTCACAGTGTTCACACTGGGGGAAGTCACAGTGTTCACACTGGGGGAGGTCACAGTGTTCACATTGGGGGAGGTCCAGGTCACAGTGTTCACACTGGGGGAGGTGCAGGTCTGAGTGTTCACACTGAGGGAGGTCACAGTGTTCACACTGGGGGAGGTCATAGTGTTCACACTGGGGGAGGTCACAGTGGTCACACTGGTGGAGGTCCAGGTCACAGTGTTCGCACTGGGGGAGGTCCCGGTCTGAGTGTTCATACTGGGGGAGGTGACAGTGTTCACACTGCAGAAGGTCACAGTGTTCACACTGGGGGAGGTCACAGTGTTCACACTGGGGGAGGTCACAGTGTTCACTCTGGGGATCGTCACAGTGTTCACACTGAGGGAGGTCACTGTGTTCACACTGGGGGAGGTCACAGTGTTCACACTGAGGGAGGTTCAGGTCACAGAGTTCACACTGGGGGAGGTCACATTGTTCACACTGGGGGAGGTCCAGGTCACATTGTTCACACTGAGGGAGGTCCAGGTCACAGAGTTCACACTGGGGGAGGTCACTGTGTTCACACTGGGGGAGGTCACAGTGTTCACACTGAGGGAGGGCACAGTGTTCTCACTGGGGGAGGTCACAGTGTTCACACTGGGGGAAGTCACAGTGTTCACACTGGTGGAGGTCACAGTGTTCACACTGGGGGAGATCCAGGTCACAGTGTTCACACTGGGGGAGGTCCAGGTCTGAGTGTTCACACTGAGGGAGGTCACAGTGTTCACACTGGGGGAAGTCACAGTGTTCACACTGGGGGAGGTCTCAGTGTTCACACTGAGGGAATCACAATGTTTGCACTGGGGGAGGTCACTGTGTTCACACTGGGGGAGGTCACAGTGTTCACACTGAGGGAGGTCCAGGTCACAGAGTTCACACTGAGGGAGGTCACTGTGTTCACACTGGGGGAGGTCACTGTGTTCACACTGGGGGAGGTCACAGTGTTCACACTGAGGGAGGTTCAGGTCACAGAGTTCACACTGGGGGAGGTCACATTGTTCACACTGAGGGAGGTCCAGGTCACAGAGTTCACACTGGGGGAGGTCACTGTGTTCACACTGGGGGAGGTCACAGTGTTCACACTGAGGGAGGGCACAGTGTTCTCACTGGGGGAGGTCACAGTGTTCACACTGGTGGAAGTCACAGTGTTCACACTGGTGGAGGTCACAGTGTTCACACTGGGGGAGATCCAGGTCACAGTGTTCAAACTGGGGGAGGTCCAGGTCTGAGTGTTCACACTGAGGGAGGTCACAGTGTTCACACTGGGGGAAGTCACAGTGTTCACACTGGGGGAGGTCTCAGTGTTCACACTGAGGGAATCACAATGTTTGCACTGGGGGAGGTCACTGTGTTCACACTGGGGGAGGTCACAGTGTTCACACTGAGGGAGGTCCAGGTCACAGAGTTCACACTGGGGGAGGTCACTGTGTTCACACTGGGGGAGGTCACAGTGTTCACACTGGGGGAAGTCACAGTGTTCACACTGGGGGAGGTCCAGGTCACAGTGTTCGCACTGGGGGAGGTCCAGGTCTGAGTGTTCACACTGGGGGAGGTCACAGTGTTCACACTGGGGGAGGTCACAGTGTTCACACTGGGGGAGGTCACAGTGTTCACACTGGGGGAGGTCACAGTGTTCACACTGGGGGAGTTCACAGTGTTCACTCTGGGGATCGTCACAGTGTTCACACGGAGGGAGGTCACTGTGTTCACACTGGGGGAGGTCACAGTGTTCACACTGATGGAGGTCCAGGTCACAGAGTTCACACTGGGGGAGGTCACAGTGTTCACACTGGGGGACGTCACAGTTTTCACACTGAGGGAGGTCACAGTCTTCACACTGAGGGAGGTCACAGTATTCACACTGGGGGAGGTCACAGTTTTCACACTGAGGGACGTCACAGTGTTCACACTGAGGGAGCTCACAGTGTTCACACTGGGGGAGGTCACAGTGTTCACACTGGAGGAGGTCACAGTGTTTGCACTGGGGGAGGTCACAGTGTTCACACTGGGGGAGGTCACAGTGTTCACACTGAGGGAGGTCACAGTGTTCACATTGAGGGAGGTCACAGTGTTCACACTGGGGGAGGTCACAGTGTTCACACTGAGGGAGGGCACAGTGTTCTCACTGGGGGAGGTCACAGTGTTCACACTGGGGGAAGGCACAGTGTTCACACTGGGGGAGGTCATAGTGTTCACACTGGGGGAGGTCCAGGTCACAGTGTTCTCATTGGGGGAGGTCCAGGTCTGAGTGTTCACACTGAGGGAGGTCACAGTGTTCACACTGGGGGAAGTCACAGTGTTCACACTGGGGGAGGTCACAGTGTTTACACTGGGCACGGTCACAGTGTTCACACTGGTGGAGGTCCAGGTCACAGTGTTCGCACTGGGGGAGGTCACAGTGTTCACACTGGGGGAGGTCACAGTGTTCACACTGGTGGAGGTCCAGGTCACAGTATTCGCACTGGGGGAGGTCCAGGTCTGAGTGTTCACACTGGGGGAGGTCACAGTGTTCACACTGGTGGAGGTCCAGGTCACAGTGTTCGCACTGGGGGAGGTCCAGGTCTGAGTGTTCACACTGGGGGAGGTCACAGTGTTCACACTGGGGGAGGTCACAGTGTTCACACTGGGAGAGGTCACAGTGTTCACACTGGGGGAGATCCAGGTCACAGTGTTCACATTGCGGGAGGTCACAGTGTTCGCACTGGGGGAGGTCCAGGTCAGAGTGTTCACACTGAGGCAGGTCATAGTGTTCACACTGGGAGAGGTCACAGTGTTCACATTGGGGGAGGTCCAGGTCACAGTGTTTACACTGGGCGAGGTCACAGTGTTCACACTGGGGGAGGTCCAGGTCACAGTGTTCACACTGGGAGAGGTCCAGGTCACAGTGTTCACACTGGGGGAGGTCACAGTGTTCACTCTGAGGGAGGTCGCTGTGTTCACACTGGGGGAGGTCACAGTGTTCACACTGGGGGAGGTCCAGATCACAGTGTTCACACTGGGGGATGTCACAGTGTTCACACTGGGGGAGGTCACAGTGTTCACACTGGGGGAGGTCCAGGGCTGAGTGTTCACACTGGGGGAGGTCACAGTGTTCACACTGGGGGAGGTCCAGGTCTGAGTGTTCACACTGAGGGAGGTCACAGTGTTCACACTGGGGGAGGTCACAGTGTTCACACTGGGGGAGGTCACAGTGTTCACACTGGGGGAGGTCACAGTGTTCGCACTGGGGGAGGTCCAGGTCTGAGTGTTCACACTGGGGGAGGTCACAGTGTTCACACTGGGGAAGGTCACAGTGTTCACACTGGGGGAGGTCACAGTGTTCACACTGGGGGAGGTCACAGTGTTCACTCTGGGAATCGTCACAGTGTTCACACTGAGGGAGGTCACTGTGTTCACACTGGGGGAGGTCACAGTGTTCACACTGAGGGAGGTTCAGGTCACAGAGTTCACACTGGGGGAGGTCACAGTGTTCACACTGAGGGAGGTCCAGGTCACAGAGTTCACACTGGGGGAGGTCACTGTGTTCACACTGGGGGAGGTCACAGTGTTCACACTGAGGGAGGGCACAGTGTTCTCACTGGGGGAGGTCACAGTGTTCACACTGGGGGAAGTCACAGTGTTCACACTGGGGGAGGTCATAGTGTTCACACTGGGGGAGGTCCAGGTCACAGTGTTCTCATTGGGGGAGGTCCAGGTCTGAGTGTTCACACTGAGGGAGGTCACAGTGTTCACACTGGGGGAAGTCACAGTGTTCACACTGGGGGAGGTCACAGTGTTTACACTGGGCACGGTCACAGTGTTCACACTGGTGGAGGTCCAGGTCACAGTGTTCGCACTGGGGGAGGTCACAGTGTTCACACTGGGGGAGGTCACAGTGTTCACACTGGTGGAGGTCCAGGTCACAGTATTCGCACTGGGGGAGGTCCAGGTCTGAGTGTTCACACTGGGGGAGGTCACAGTGTTCACACTGGTGGAGGTCCAGGTCACAGTGTTCGCACTGGGGGAGGTCCAGGTCTGAGTGTTCACACTGGGGGAGGTCACAGTGTTCACACTGGGGGAGGTCACAGTGTTCACACTGGGAGAGGTCACAGTGTTCTCACTGGGGGAGATCCAGGTCACAGTGTTCACATTGCGGGAGGTCACAGTGTTCGCACTGGGGGAGGTCCAGGTCAGAGTGTTCACACTGAGGCAGGTCATAGTGTTCACACTGGGAGAGGTCACAGTGTTCACATTGGGGGAGGTCCAGGTCACAGTGTTTACACTGGGCGAGGTCACAGTGTTCACACTGGGGGAGGTCCAGGTCACAGTGTTCACACTGGGAGAGGTCCAGGTCACAGTGTTCACACTGGGGGAGGTCACAGTGTTCACTCTGAGGGAGGTCGCTGTGTTCACACTGGGGGAGGTCACAGTGTTCACACTGGGGGAGGTCCAGATCACAGTGTTCACACTGGGGGATGTCACAGTGTTCACACTGGGGGAGGTCACAGTGTTCACACTGGGGGAGGTCACAGTGTTCTCACTGGGGTAGATCCAGGTCACAGTGTTCACATTGCGGGAGGTCACAGTGTTCACACGCGGGGAGATCCAGGTCACAGTGTTCACACTGGGGCACATCACAGTGTTCACACTGGGGGAGGCCACAGTGTTCACACTGGGGGAGGTCACAGTGTTCACACTGGGGGAGGTCACAGTGTTCACACTGGGGGAAGTCACAGTGTTCACACTGGGCGTGGTCACAGTGTTCACACTGGGGGAGGTCACAGTGTTCACACTGGGGGAGGTCACAGTGTTCATACTGGGGGAGGTCACAGTGTTCACCCTGGGGGAGGTCACAGTGTTCACCCTGGGGGAGGTCCAGATTACAGTGTTCGCACTGAGGGAGGTCCAGGTCACAGAGTTCACACTGGGGGAGGTCACAGTGTTCACACTGAGGGAGGACCAGGTCACAGAGTTCACACTGGGGGAGGTCACTGTGTTCACACTGGGGGAGGTCACAGTGTTCACACTGAGGGAAGTCACAGTGTTCTCACTGGGGGAGGTCACAGTGTTCACACTGGGGGAAGTCACAGTGTTCACACTGGGGGAGGTCACAGTGTTCACATTGGGGGAGGTTCAGGTCACAGTGTTCACACTGGGGGAGGTGCAGGTCTGAGTGTTCACACTGAGGGAGGTCACAGTGGTCACACTGGTGGAGGTCCAGGTCACAGTGTTCGCACTGGGGGAGGTCCCGGTCTGAGTGTTCATACTGGGGGAGGTGACAGTGTTCACACTGCAGAAGGTCACAGTGTTCACACTGGGGGAGGTCACAGTGTTCACACTGGGGGAGGTCACAGTGTTCACTCTGGGGATCGTCACAGTGTTCACACTGAGGGAGGTCACTGTGTTCACACTGGGGGAGGTCACAGTGTTCACACTGAGGGAGGTTCAGTTCACAGAGTTCACACTGGGGGAGGTCACATTGTTCACACTGAGGGAGGTCCAGGTCACAGAGTTCACACTGGGGGAGGTCACTGTGTTCACACTGGGGGAGGTCACAGTGTTCACACTGAGGGAGGGCACAGTGTTCTCACTGGGGGAGGTCACAGTGTTCACACTGGGGGAAGTCACAGTGTTCACACTGGTGGAGGTCACAGTGTTCACACTGGGGAGATCCAGGTCACAGTGTTCACACTGGGGGAGGTCCAGGTCTGAGTGTTCACACTGAGGGAGGTCACAGTGTTCACACTGGGGGAAGTCACAGTGTTCACACTGGGGGAGGTCTCAGTGTTCACACTGAGGGAATCACAATGTTTGCACTGGGGGAGGTCACTGTGTTCACACTGGGGGAGGTCACAGTGTTCACACTGAGGGAGGTCCAGGTCACAGAGTTCACACTGGGGGAGGTCACTGTGTTCACACTGGGGGAGGTCACTGTGTTCACACTGGGGGAGGTCACAGTGTTCACACTGAGGGAGGTTCAGGTCACAGAGTTCACACTGGGGGAGGTCACATTGTTCACACTGAGGGAGGTCCAGGTCACAGAGTTCACACTGGGGGAGGTCACTGTGTTCACACTGGGGGAGGTCACAGTGTTCACACTGAGGGAGGGCACAGTGTTCTCACTGGGGGAGGTCACAGTGTTCACACTGGGGGAAGTCACAGTGTTCACACTGGTGGAGGTCACAGTGTTCACACTGGGGGAGATCCAGGTCACAGTGTTCACACTGGGGGAGGTCCAGGTCTGAGTGTTCACACTGAGGGAGGTCACAGTGTTCACACT
Organism: Scyliorhinus torazame; assembly: GCF_047496885.1. Lineage (NCBI taxonomy): Eukaryota > Metazoa > Chordata > Chondrichthyes > Carcharhiniformes > Scyliorhinidae > Scyliorhinus > Scyliorhinus torazame. Next base: position 922,590 of record NC_092722.1, read on the forward strand.
GGGGGAAGTCACAGTGTTCACACTGGGGGAGGTATCAGTGTTCACACTGAGGGAATCACAATGTTTGCACTGGGGGAGGTCACTGTGTTCACACTGGGGGAGGTCACAGTGTTCACACTGAGGGAGGTCCAGGTCACAGAGTTCACACTGGGGGAGGTCACTGTGTTCACACTGGGGGAGGTCACAGTGTTCACACTGGGGGAAGTCACAGTGTTCACACTGGGGGAGGTCCAGGTCACAGTGTTCGCACTGGGGGAGGTCCAGGTCTGAGTGTTCACACTGGGGGAGGTCACAGTGTTCACACTGGGGGAGGTCACAGTGTTCACACTGGGGGAGGTCACAGTGTTCACACTGGGGGAGGTCACAGTGTTCACACTGGGGGAGTTCACAGTGTTCACTCTGGGGATCGTCACAGTGTTCACACGGAGGGAGGTCACTGTGTTCACACTGGGGGAGGTCACAGTGTTCACACTGATGGAGGTCCAGGTCACAGAGTTCACACTGGGGGAGGTCACAGTGTTCACACTGGGGGACGTCACAGTTTTCACACTGAGGGAGGTCACAGTCTTCACACTGAGGGAGGTCACAGTATTCACACTGGGGGAGGTCACAGTTTTCACACTGAGGGACGTCACAGTGTTCACACTGAGGGAGCTCACAGTGTTCACACTGGGGGAGGTCACAGTGTTCACACTGGAGGAGGTCACAGTGTTTGCACTGGGGGAGGTCACAGTGTTCACACTGGGGGAGGTCACAGTGTTCACACTGAGGGAGGTCACAGTGTTCACATTGAGGGAGGTCACAGTGTTCACACTGGGGGAGGTCACAGTGTTCACATTGAGGGAGGTCACAGTGTTCACACTTAGGGAGGTCGCAGTGTTCACACTTGGGGAGGTCACTGTGTTCACACTGAGGGAGGTCACTGTGTTCACACTGAGGGAGATCCAGGTCACAGTGTTCACACTGAGGGAGATCAAGGTCACAGTTTTCACACTGAGGGAGATCCAGGTCACAGTGTTCACACTGGGGGAGGTCACAGTGTTCACACTGAGGGAGGTCACTGTGTTCACACTGAGGGAGGTCCAGTTCACAGTTTTCACACTGGGGGAGGTCGCAGTCTTCACACTGGGGGAGGTCTCAGTGTTCACACTGAGGGAAGACACAGTGTTTTCACTGGGGGAGGTCACAGTGTTCACACTGGGGGAGGTCACAGTGTTCACACTGGGGGAGGTCACAGTGTTCACACTGGGGGAGGTCCAGATCACAGTGTTCACACTGGGGGAGGTCACAGTGTTTGCACTGGGGGAGGTCCAGGTCAGAGTGTTCACAGGGAGGTCACAGTGTTCACACTGGGAGAGGTCACAGTGTTCACACTGGGGGAGGTCCAGGTCACAGTGTTTACACTGGGGGAGGTCACAGTGTTCATACTGGGGGAGGTCCAGGTCACAGTGTTCGCACTGGGGGAGGTCCAGGTCACAGTGTTCGCACTGGGGGAGGTCCAGGTCTGAGTGTTCACACTGGGGGAGGTCACAGTGTTCACACTGGGGGAGGTCACAGTGTTCACACTGGGAGAGGTCACAGTGTTCTCACTGGGGGAGATCCAGGTCACAGTGTTCACATTGCGGGAGGTCACAGTGTTCGCACTGGGGGAGGTCCAGGTCAGAGTGTTCACACTGAGGCAGGTCATAGTGTTCACACTGGGAGAGGTCACAGTGTTCACATTGGGGGAGGTCCAGGTCACAGTGTTTACACTGGGCGAGGTCACAGTGTTCACACTGGGGGAGGTCCAGGTCACAGTGTTCACACTGGGAGAGGTCCAGGTCACAGTGTTCACACTGGGGGAGGTCACAGTGTTCACTCTGAGGGAGGTCGCTGTGTTCACACTGGGGGAGGTCACAGTGTTCACACTGGGGGAGGTCCAGATCACAGTGTTCACACTGGGGGATGTCACAGTGTTCACACTGGGGGAGGTCACAGTGTTCACACTGGGGGAGGTCACAGTGTTCTCACTGGGGTAGATCCAGGTCACAGTGTTCACATTGCGGGAGGTCACAGTGTTCACACGCGGGGAGATCCAGGTCACAGTGTTCACACTGGGGCACATCACAGTGTTCACACTGGGGGAGGCCACAGTGTTCACACTGGGGGAGGTCACAGTGTTCACACTGGGGGAGGTCACAGTGTTCACACTGGGGGAAGTCACAGTGTTCACACTGGGCGTGGTCACAGTGTTCACACTGGGGGAGGTCACAGTGTTCACACTGGGGGAGGTCACAGTGTTCATACTGGGGGAGGTCACAGTGTTCACCCTGGGGGAGGTCACAGTGTTCACCCTGGGGGAGGTCCAGATTACAGTGTTCGCACTGAGGGAGGTCCAGGTCACAGAGTTCACACTGGGGGAGGTCACAGTGTTCACACTGAGGGAGGACCAGGTCACAGAGTTCACACTGGGGGAGGTCACTGTGTTCACACTGGGGGAGGTCACAGTGTTCACACTGAGGGAAGTCACAGTGTTCTCACTGGGGGAGGTCACAGTGTTCACACTGGGGGAAGTCACAGTGTTCACACTGGGGGAGGTCACAGTGTTCACATTGGGGGAGGTTCAGGTCACAGTGTTCACACTGGGGGAGGTGCAGGTCTGAGTGTTCACACTGAGGGAGGTCACAGTGTTCACACTGGGGGAGGTCATAGTGTTCACACTGGGGGAGGTCACAGTGGTCACACTGGTGGAGGTCCAGGTCACAGTGTTCGCACTGGGGGAGGTCCCGGTCTGAGTGTTCATACTGGGGGAGGTGACAGTGTTCACACTGCAGAAGGTCACAGTGTTCACACTGGGGGAGGTCACAGTGTTCACACTGGGGGAGGTCACAGTGTTCACTCTGGGGATCGTCACAGTGTTCACACTGAGGGAGGTCACTGTGTTCACACTGGGGGAGGTCACAGTGTTCACACTGAGGGAGGTTCAGTTCACAGAGTTCACACTGGGGGAGGTCACATTGTTCACACTGAGGGAGGTCCAGGTCACAGAGTTCACACTGGGGGAGGTCACTGTGTTCACACTGGGGGAGGTCACAGTGTTCACACTGAGGGAGGGCACAGTGTTCTCACTGGGGGAGGTCACAGTGTTCACACTGGGGGAAGTCACAGTGTTCACACTGGTGGAGGTCACAGTGTTCACACTGGGGAGATCCAGGTCACAGTGTTCACACTGGGGGAGGTCCAGGTCTGAGTGTTCACACTGAGGGAGGTCACAGTGTTCACACTGGGGGAAGTCACAGTGTTCACACTGGGGGAGGTCTCAGTGTTCACACTGAGGGAATCACAATGTTTGCACTGGGGGAGGTCACTGTGTTCACACTGGGGGAGGTCACAGTGTTCACACTGAGGGAGGTCCAGGTCACAGAGTTCACACTGGGGGAGGTCACTGTGTTCACACTGGGGGAGGTCACTGTGTTCACACTGGGGGAGGTCACAGTGTTCACACTGAGGGAGGTTCAGGTCACAGAGTTCACACTGGGGGAGGTCACATTGTTCACACTGAGGGAGGTCCAGGTCACAGAGTTCACACTGGGGGAGGTCACTGTGTTCACACTGGGGGAGGTCACAGTGTTCACACTGAGGGAGGGCACAGTGTTCTCACTGGGGGAGGTCACAGTGTTCACACTGGGGGAAGTCACAGTGTTCACACTGGTGGAGGTCACAGTGTTCACACTGGGGGAGATCCAGGTCACAGTGTTCACACTGGGGGAGGTCCAGGTCTGAGTGTTCACACTGAGGGAGGTCACAGTGTTCACACTGGGGGAAGTCACAGTGTTCACACTGGGGGAGGTATCAGTGTTCACACTGAGGGAATCACAATGTTTGCACTGGGGGAGGTCACTGTGTTCACACTGGGGGAGGTCACAGTGTTCACACTGAGGGAGGTCCAGGTCACAGAGTTCACACTGGGGGAGGTCACTGTGTTCACACTGGGGGAGGTCACAGTGTTCACACTGGGGGAAGTCACAGTGTTCACACTGGGGGAGGTCCAGGTCACAGTGTTCGCACTGGGGGAGGTCCAGGTCTGAGTGTTCACACTGGGGGAGGTCACAGTGTTCACACTGGGGGAGGTCACAGTGTTCACACTGGGGGAGGTCACAGTGTTCACACTGGGGGAGGTCACAGTGTTCACACTGGGGGAGTTCACAGTGTTCACTCTGGGGATCGTCACAGTGTTCACACGGAGGGAGGTCACTGTGTTCACACTGGGGGAGGTCACAGTGTTCACACTGATGGAGGTCCAGGTCACAGAGTTCACACTGGGGGAGGTCACAGTGTTCACACTGGGGGACGTCACAGTTTTCACACTGAGGGAGGTCACAGTCTTCACACTGAGGGAGGTCACAGTATTCACACTGGGGGAGGTCACAGTTTTCACACTGAGGGACGTCACAGTGTTCACACTGAGGGAGCTCACAGTGTTCACACTGGGGGAGGTCACAGTGTTCACACTGGAGGAGGTCACAGTGTTTGCACTGGGGGAGGTCACAGTGTTCACACTGGGGGAGGTCACAGTGTTCACACTGAGGGAGGTCACAGTGTTCACATTGAGGGAGGTCACAGTGTTCACACTGGGGGAGGTCACAGTGTTCACATTGAGGGAGGTCACAGTGTTCACACTTAGGGAGGTCGCAGTGTTCACACTTGGGGAGGTCACTGTGTTCACACTGAGGGAGGTCACTGTGTTCACACTGAGGGAGATCCAGGTCACAGTGTTCACACTGAGGGAGATCAAGGTCACAGTTTTCACACTGAGGGAGATCCAGGTCACAGTGTTCACACTGGGGGAGGTCACAGTGTTCACACTGAGGGAGGTCACTGTGTTCACACTGAGGGAGGTCCAGTTCACAGTTTTCACACTGGGGGAGGTCGCAGTCTTCACACTGGGGGAGGTCTCAGTGTTCACACTGAGGGAAGACACAGTGTTTTCACTGGGGGAGGTCACAGTGTTCACACTGGGGGAGGTCACAGTGTTCACACTGGGGGAGGTCACAGTGTTCACACTGGGGGAGGTCCAGATCACAGTGTTCACACTGGGGGAGGTCACAGTGTTTGCACTGGGGGAGGTCCAGGTCAGAGTGTTCACAGGGAGGTCACAGTGTTCACACTGGGAGAGGTCACAGTGTTCACACTGGGGGAGGTCCAGGTCACAGTGTTTACACTGGGGGAGGTCACAGTGTTCATACTGGGGGAGGTCCAGGTCACAGTGTTCACACTGGGAGGTCCAGGTCACAGTGTTCACACTGGGGGAGGTCACAGTGTTCACTCTAAGGGAGGTCACTGTGTTCACACTGGGGGAGGTCACAGTGTTCACACTGTGGGAGGTCCAGATCACAGTGTTCACACTGGGGGATGTCACAGTGTTCACACTGGGGGAGGTCACAGTGTTCACACTGGGAGAGGTCACAGTGTTCGCACTGGGGTAGATCCAGGTCACAGTGTTCACATTGAGGGAGGTCACAGTGTTCGCACTGGGGGAGGTCCAGGTCAGAGTGTTCACACTGAGGGAGGTCATAGTGTTCACACTGGGAGAGGTCACAGTGTTCACATTGGGGGAGGTCCAGGTCACAGTGTTTACACTGGGGGAGGTCACAGTGTTCACACTGGGGGAGGTCCAGGTCACAGTGTTTACACTGGGGGAGGTCACAGTGTTCACACTGGGGGAGGTCCAGGTCACAGTGTTCACACTGGGGGAGGTCCAGATCACAGTGTTCACACTGGGGGATGTCACAGTGTTCACACTGGGGGAGGTCACAGTCTTCACACTGAGGGAGGTCACAGTGTTCACATTGCGGGAGGTCACAGTGTTCACATGCGGGGAGATCCAGGTCACAGTGTTCACACTGGGGCACATCACAGTGTTCACACTGGGGGAGGCCACAGTGTTCACACTGGGGGAGGTCACAGTGTTCACACTGGGGGAGGCCACGGTGTTCACACTGGGGGAAGTCACAGTGTTCACACTGGTCGTGGTCACAGTGTTCACACTGGGGGAGGTCACAGTGTTCACACTGGGGGAGGTCACAGTGTTCATACTGGGGGAGGTCACAGTGTTCACACTGGGGGAGGTCACAGTGTTCACACTGAGGGAGGTCCAGGTCACAGAGTTCACACTGGGGGAGGTCACAGTGTTCACACTGAGGGAGGACCAGGTCACAGAGTTCACACTGGGGGAGGTCATTGTGTTCACACTGGGGGAGATCACAGTGTTCACACTGGGGGAGGTCAAAGTGTTCGCACTGGGGGAGGTCACAGTGTTCGCACTGGGGGAGGTCCAGGGCTGAGTGTTCACACTGGGGGAGGTCACAGTGTTCACACTGGGGGAGGTCCAGGTCTGAGTGTTCACACTGAGGGAGGTCACAGTGTTCACACTGGGGGAGGTCACAGTGTTCACACTGGGGGAGGTCACAGTGTTCGCACTGGGGGAGGTCCAGGTCTGAGTGTTCACACTGGGGGAGGTCACAGTGTTCACACTGGGGAAGGTCACAGTGTTCACACTGGGGGAGGTCACAGTGTTCACACTGGGGGAGGTCACAGTGTTCACTCTGGGGATCGTCACAGTGTTCACACTGAGGGAGGTCACTGTGTTCACACTGGGGGAGGTCACAGTGTTCACACTGAGGGAGGTTCAGGTCACAGAGTTCACACTGGGGGAGGTCACAGTGTTCACACTGAGGGAGGTCCAGGTCACAGAGTTCACACTGGGGGAGGTCACTGTGTTCACACTGGGGGAGGTCACAGTGTTCACACTGAGGGAGGGCACAGTGTTCTCACTGGGGGAGGTCACAGTGTTCACACTGGGGGAAGTCACAGTGTTCACACTGGGGGAGGTCATAGTGTTCACACTGGGGGAGGTCCACGTCACAGTGTTCTCATTGGGGAGGTCCAGGTCTGAGTGTTCACACTGAGGGAGGTCACAGTGTTCACACTGGGGGAAGTCACAGTGTTCACACTGGGGGAGGTCACAGTGTTTACACTGGGCACGGTCACAGTGTTCACACTGGTGGAGGTCCAGGTCACAGTGTTCGCACTGGGGGAGGTCACAGTGTTCACACTGGGGGAGGTCACAGTGTTCACACTGGTGGAGGTCCAGGTCACAGTATTCGCACTGGGGGAGGTCCAGGTCTGAGTGTTCACACTGGGGGAGGTCACAGTGTTCACACTGGTGGAGGTCCAGGTCACAGTGTTCGCACTGGGGGAGGTCCAGGTCTGAGTGTTCACACTGGGGGAGGTCACAGTGTTCACACTGGGGGAGGTCACAGTGTTCACACTGGGAGAGGTCACAGTGTTCACACTGGGGGAGATCCAGGTCACAGTGTTCACATTGCGGGAGGTCACAGTGTTCGCACTGGGGGAGGTCCAGGTCAGAGTGTTCACACTGAGGCAGGTCATAGTGTTCACACTGGGAGAGGTCACAGTGTTCACATTGGGGGAGGTCCAGGTCACAGTGTTTACACTGGGCGAGGTCACAGTGTTCACACTGGGGGAGGTCCAGGTCACAGTGTTCACACTGGGAGAGGTCCAGGTCACAGTGTTCACACTGGGGGAGGTCACAGTGTTCACTCTGAGGGAGGTCGCTGTGTTCACACTGGGGGAGGTCACAGTGTTCACACTGGGGGAGGTCCAGATCACAGTGTTCACACTGGGGGATGTCACAGTGTTCACACTGGGGGAGGTCACAGTGTTCACATTGGGGGAGGTCACAGTGTTCTCACTGGTGTAGATCCAGGTCACAGTGTTCACATTGCGGGAGGTCACAGTGTTCACACGCGGGGAGATCCAGGTCACAGTGTTCACACTGGGGCACATCACAGTGTTCACACTGGGGGAGGCCACAGTGTTCACACTGGGGGAGGTCACAGTGTTCACACTGGGGGAGGGCACAGTGTTCACACTGGGGGAAGTCACAGTGTTCACACTGGGCGTGGTCACAGTGTTCACACTGGGGGAGGTCACAGTGTTCACACTGGGGGAGGTCACAGTGTTCATACTGGGGGAGGTCACAGTGTTCACACTGGTGGAGGTCACAGTGTTCACACTGGGGGAGGGCACAGTGTTCACACTGAGGGAGGTCCAGATCACTGTGTTCACACTGGGGGAGGTCACAGTGTTCACACTGAGGGAGGTCCAGATCACGGTGTTCACACTGGGGGAGGTCACAGTGTTCACACTGAGGGAGGACCAGGTCACAGAGTTCACACTGGGGGAGGTCACTGTGTTCACACTGGGGGAGGTCACAGTGTTCACACTGAGGGAGGACACAGTGTTCTCACTGGGGGAGGTCACAGTGTTCACACTGGGGGAAGTCACAGTGTTCACACTGGGGGAGGTCACAGTGTTCACATTGGGGGAGGTCCAGGTCACAGTGTTCACACTGGGGGAGGTGCAGGTCTGAGTGTTCACACTGAGGGAGGTCACAGTGTTCACACTGGGGGAGGTCATAGTGTTCACACTGGGGGAGGTCACAGTGGTCACACTGGTGGAGGTCCAGGTCACAGTGTTCGCACTGGGGGAGGTCCCGGTCTGAGTGTTCATACTGGGGGAGGTCACAGTGTTCACACTGCAGAAGGTCACAGTGTTCACACTGGGGGAGGTCACAGTGTTCACACTGGGGGAGGTCACAGTGTTCACTCTGGGGATCGTCACAGTGTTCACACTGAGGGAGGTCACTGTGTTCACACTGGGGGAGGTCACAGTGTTCACACTGAGGAAGGTTCAGGTCACAGAGTTCACACTGGGGGAGGTCACATTGTTCACACTGAGGGAGGTCCAGGTCACAGAGTTCACACTGGGGGAGGTCACTGTGTTCACACTGGGGGAGGTCACAGTGTTCACAGTGAGGGAGGGCACAGTGTTCTCACTGGGGGAGGTCACAGTGTTCACACTGGGGGAAGTCACAGTGTTCACACTGGTGGAGGTCACAGTGTTCACACTGGGGGAGATCCAGGTCACAGTGTTCACACTGGGGGAGGTCCAGGTCTGAGTGTTCACACTGAGGGAGGTCACAGTGTTCACACTGGGGGAAGTCACAGTGTTCACACTGGGGGAGGTCACAGTGTTCACACTGGGCACGGTCACAGTGTTCACACTGGTGGAGGTCCAGGTCACAGTGTTCGCACTGGGGGAGGTCCAGGTCTGAGTGTTCACACTGGGGGAGGTCACAGTGTTCACACTGGTGGAGGTCCAGGTCACAGTGTTCGCACTGGGGGAGGTCCAGGTCTGAGTGTTCACACTGGGGGAGGTCACAGTGTTCACACTGGGGGAGGTCCAGGTCAGTGTTCACACTGAGGGAGGTCACGGTGTTCACTCTGAGGGAGATCACTGTGTTCACACTGGGGATGTCACAGTGTTCAAACTGGGGGAGGTCACAGTGTTCACACTGGGGGAGGTCACAGTGTTCACACTGGGGGAGGTCCAGATCACAGTGTTCACACTGGGGAAGGTCACAGTGTTCACACTGGGGGAGGTCACAGTGTTCACACTGGGGGAGGTCACAGTGTTCACACTGGGGGAGGTCACAGTGTTCACAGTGGGGGAGGTCCAGGTCACATTGTTCACACTCGGGGAGGTCACAGTGTTCACTCTGAGGCAGGTCACAGTGTTCACACTGAGGGAGGACACAGTGTTCTCACTGGAGGAGGTCACAGTGTTCACAATGGGAGAGGTCACAGTGTTCACACTGGGGTAGATCCAGGTCACACTGTTCACATTGCGGGAGGTCACAGTGTTCGCACTGGGAGAGGTCACAGTGTTCACACTGGGGGAGGTCCAGGTCAGAGTGTTCACACTGAGGCAGGTCATAGTGTTCACACTGGGAGAGGTCACAGTGTTCACACTGGGGGAGGTCCAGGTCACAGTGTTCACACTGGGGGATGTCACAGTGTTCACTCTGAGGGAGGTCGCTGTGTTCACACTGGGGGAGGTCACAGTGTTCACACTGGGGGAGGTCCAGATCACAGTGTTCACACTGGGGGATGTCACAGTGTTCACACTGGGGGAGGTCACAGTGTTCACACTGGGGGAGGTCACAGTGTTCTCACTGGGGTAGATCCAGGTCACAGTGTTCACATTGCGGGAGGTCACAGTGTGCACACGCGGGGAGATCCAGGTCACATTGTTCACACTGGGGCACATCACAGTGTTCACACTGGGGGAGGCCACAGTGTTCACACTGGGGGAGGTCACAGTGTTCACACTGGGGGAGGCCACAGTGTTCACACTGGGGGAAGTCACAGTGTTCACACTGGGCGTGGTCTCAGTGTTCACACTGGGGGAGGTCACAGTGTTCACACTGGGGGAGGTCACAGTGTTCATACTGGGGGAGCTCACAGTGTTCACACTGGGGGAGGTCACAGTGTTCACACTGAGGGAGGTCCAGGTCACAGAGTTCACACTGGGGGAGGTCACAGTGTTCACACTGAGGGAGGGCCAGGTCACAGAGTTCACACTGGGGGAGGTCACTGTGTTCACACTGGGGGAGGTCACAGTGTTCACACTGAGGGAGGACACAGTGTTCTCACTGGGGGAGGTCACAGTGTTCACACTGGGGGAAGTCACAGTGTTCACACTGGGGGAGGTCACAGTGTTCACACTGGGGGAGGTCCAGGTCACAGTGTTCACACTGGGGGAGGTCCAGGTCTGAGTGTTCACACTGAGGGAGGTCACAGTATTCACACTGGGGGAGGTCACAGTGTTCACACTGGGGGAGGTCACAGTGTTCACACTGGTGGAGGTCCAGGTCACAGTGTTTGCACTGGGGGAGGTCCCGGTCTGAGTGTTCACACTGGGGGAGGTCACAGTGTTCACACTGGGGAAGGTCACAGTGTTCACACTGGGGGAGGTCACAGTGTTCACACTGGGGGAGGTCACAGTGTTCACTCTGGGGATCGTCACAGTGTTCACACTGAGGGAGGTCACTGTGTTAACACTGGGGGAGGTCACAGTGTTCACACTGAGGGAGGTTCAGGTCACAGAGTTCACACTGGGGGAGGTCACAGTGTTCACACTGAGGGAGGTCCAGGTCACAGAGTTCACACTGGGGGAGGTCACTGTGTTCACACTGGGGGAGGTCACAGTGTTCACACTGGGGGAAGTCACAGTGTTCACACTGGTGGAGGTCACAGTGTTCACACTGGGGGAGGTCCAGGTCACAGTGTTCACACTGGGGGAGGTCCAGGTCTGAGTGTTCACACTGAGGGAGGTCACAGTGTTCACACTGGGGGAGGTCACAGTGTTCACACTGGGGGAGGTCCAGATCACAGTGTTCACACTGGGGGAGGTCACAGTGTTCACACTGGGGGAGGTCACAGTGTTCACACTGGGGGAGGTCACTGTGTTCACAGTGGGGGAGGTCACAGTGTTCAAACTGGGGGAGTTCCAGGTCACAGTGTTCACACTGAGGGAGGTCACAGTGTTCACACTGGGGGAGGTCACAGTGTTCACACTGGGGGAGGTCACAGTGTTCACACTGGGGGAGGTCCAGGTCACATTGTTCACACTCGGGGAGGTCACAGTGTTCACACTGGGGAAGGTCCAGATCACGGTGTTCACACTGGGGGAGGTCACATTGTTCACACTGGGGGAGGTCACAGTGTTCACACTGGGGGAGGTCACCGTGTTCACAGTGAGTGAGGTCACAGTGTTCACACTGGGGGAGTTCCAGGTCACAGTGTTCGCACTGGGGGAGGTCACCGTGTTCACAGTGGGGGAGGTCACAGTGTTCACAGTGGGGGAGGTCACAGTGTTCACACTGACCGAGGACACAGTGTTCACACTGGGGGACGTCACGGTGTTCACACTGAGGGAGGCCACAGTGTTCTCACTGGAGGAGGTCCAGGTCAGTGTTCACACTGAGGGAGGTCACAGTGTTCACTCTGAGGGAGATCACTGTGTTCACACTGGGGAGGTCACAGTGTTCAAACTGGGGGAGGTCACAGTGTTCACACTGGGGGAGGTCACAGTGTTCACACTGGGGGAGGTCCAGATCACAGTGTTCACACTGGGGGAGGTCACAGTGTTCACACTGGGGGAGGTCACAGTGTTCACACTGGGGGAGGTCACTGTGTTCACAGTGGGGGAGGTCACAGTGTTCAAACTGGGGGAGTTCCAGGTCACAGTGTTCACACTGAGGGAGGTCACAGTGTTCACACTGGGGGAGGTCACAGTGTTCACACTGGGGGAGGTCACAGTGTTCACACTGGGGGAGGTCCAGGTCACATTGTTCACACTCGGGGAGGTCACAGTGTTCACACTGGGGAAGGTCCAGATCACGGTGTTCACACTGGGGGAGGTCACATTGTTCACACTGGGGGAGGTCACAGTGTTCACACTGGGGGAGGTCACCGTGTTCACAGTGAGTGAGGTCACAGTGTTCACACTGGGGGAGTTCCAGGTCACAGTGTTCGCACTGGGGGAGGTCACCGTGTTCACAGTGGGGGAGGTCACAGTGTTCACAGTGGGGGAGGTCACAGTGTTCACACTGACCGAGGACACAGTGTTCACACTGGGGGACGTCACGGTGTTCACACTGAGGGAGGCCACAGTGTTCTCACTGGAGGAGGTCACAGTGTTCACACTGGGGGAGGACACAGTGTTCTCACTGGGGGAGGTCACAGTGTTCACACTGGGGGAGGTCCAGGTCACAGTGTTCACACTGGGGGAGGTTCAGGTCTGAGAGTTCACACTGAGGGAGGTCACAGTGTTCACACTGGACGGAGGTCACAGTTTTCACACTGGGGGAGGTCACAGTGTTCACACTGGCGGAGGTCCAGGTCAGTGTTCACACTGGGGGAGGTCACGGTGTTCACTCTGAGGGAGGTCACTGTGTTCACACTGGGGAGGTCACAGTGTTCAAACTGGGGGAGGTCACAGTGTTCACACTGGGGGAGGTCACAGTGTTCACACTGGGGGAGGTCCAGATCACAGTGTTCACACTGGGGGAGGTCACAGTGTTCACACTGGGGGAGATCCAGGTCACAGTGTTCACATTGCGGGAGGTCACAGTGTTCGCACTGGGGGAGGTCCAGGTCAGAGTGTTCACACTGAGGCAGGTCATAGTGTTCACACTGGGAGAGGTCACAGTGTTCACACTGGGGGAGGTCACAGTGTTCACTCTGAGGGAGGTCGCTGTGTTCACACTGGGGGAGGTCACAGTGTTCACACTGGGGGAGGTCCAGATCACAGTGTTCACACTGGGGGATGTCACAGTGTTCACACTGGGGGAGGTCACAGTGTTCACACTGGGGGAGGTCACAGTGTTCACACTGGGGGAGGTCACAGTGTTCACACTGGGGGAGGTCACAGTGTTCACACTGGGGGAGGTCACAGTGTGCACACGCGGGGAGATCCAGGTCACAGTGTTCACACTGGGGCACATCACAGTGTTCACACTGGGGGAGGCCACAGTGTTCACACTGGGGGAGGTCACAGTGTTCACACTGGGGGAGGCCACAGTGTTCACACTGGGGGAAGTCACAGTGTTCACACTGGGCGTGGTCACAGTGTTCACACTGGGGGAGGTCACAGTGTTCACACTGGGAGAGGTCACAGTTTTCACATTGGGGGAGGTCCAGGTCACAGTGTTTACACTGGGCGAGGTCACAGTGTTCACACTGGGGGAGGTCCAGGTCACAGTGTTCACACTGGGAGAGGTCCAGGTCACAGTGTTCACACTGGGGGAGGTCACAGTGTTCACTCTGAGGGAGGTCGCTGTGTTCACACTGGGGGAGGTCACAGTGTTCACACTGGGGGAGGTCACAGTGTTCTCACTGGGGTAGATCCAGGTCACAGTGTTCACATTGCGGGAGGTCACAGTGTTCACACGCGGGGAGATCCAGGTCACAGTGTTCACACTGGGGCACATCACAGTGTTCACACTGGGGGAGGCCACAGTGTTCACACTGGGGGAGGTCACAGTGTTCACACTGGGGGAGGCCACAGTGTTCACACTGGGGGAAGTCACAGTGTTCACACTGGGCGTGGTCACAGTGTTCACACTGGGGGAGGTCACAGTGTTCACACTGGGGGAGGTCACATTGTTCATACTGGGGGAGGTCACAGTGTTCACCCTGGGGGAGGTCACAGTGTTCACACTGAGGGAGGTCCAGGTCACAGAGTTCACACTGGGGGAGGTCACAGTGTTCACACTGAGGGAGGACCAGGTCACAGAGTTCACACTGGGGGAGGTCACTGTGTTCACACTGGGGGAGGTCACAGTGTTCACACTGAGGGAGGACACAGTGTTCACACTGGGGGAGGTCCAGGTCACAGTGTTCACACTGGGGGAGGTGCAGGTCTGAGTGTTCACACTGAGGGAGGTCACAGTGTTCACACTGGGGGAGGTCACAGTGTTCACACTGGGGGAGGTCACAGTGTTCACACTGGGGGAGGTCACAGTGTTCACTCTGGGGATCGTCACAGTGTTCACACTGAGGGAGGTCACTGTGTTCACACTGGGGGAGGTCACAGTGTTCACACTGAGGGAGGTTCAGGTCACAGAGCTCACACTGGGGGAGGTCGCATTGTTCACACTGAGGGAGGTCCAGGTCACAGAGTTCACACTGGGGGAGGTCACTGTGTTCACACTGGGGGAGGTCACAGTGTTCACACTGAGGGAGGGCACAGTGTTCTCACTGGGGGAGATCACAGTGTTCACACTGGGGGAAGTCACAGTGTTCACACTGGTGGAGGTCACAGTGTTCACACTGGGGGAGGTCCAGGTCACAGTGTTCACACTGGGGGAGGTCCAGGTCTGAGTGTTCACACTGAGGGAGGTCACAGTGTTCACACTGGGGGAGGTCACCGTGTTCACACTGGGGGAAGTCACAGTGTTCACACTGGTGGAGGTCACAGTGTTCACACTGGGGGAGGTCCAGGTCACAGTGTTCACACTGGGGGAGGTCCAGGTCTGAGTGTTCACACTGAGGGAGGTCACAGTGTTCACACTGGGGGAGGTCACCGTGTTCACAGTGAGTGAGGTCACAGTGTTCACACTGGGGGAGTTCCAGGTCACAGTGTTCGCACTGGGGGAGGTCACCGTGTTCACAGTGGCGGAGGTCACAGTGTTCACAGTGGGGGAGGTCACAGTGTTCACACTGAGGGAGGACACAGTGTTCTCACTGGAGGAGGTCACAGTGTTCACAATGGGGGAGGTCACAGTGTTCTCACTGGGGGAGGTCCAGGTCACAGTGTTCACACTGGGGGAGGTCCAGGTCTGAGTGTTCACACTGAGGGAGGTCACAGTGTTCACACTGGACGGAGGTCACAGTTTTCACACTGGGGGAGGTCACAGTGTTCACACTGGCGGAGGTCCAGGTCAGTGTTCACACTGGGGGAGGTCACGGTGTTCACTCTGAGGGAGGTCACTGTGTTCACACTGGGGCGGTCACAGTGTTCAAACTGGGGGAGGTCACAGTGTTCACACTGGGGAGGTCACAGTGTTCACACTGGGGGAGGTCCAGATCACAGTGTTCACACTGGGGGAGGTCACAGTGTTCACACTGGGGGAGGTCACAGTGTTCACACTGGGGGAGGTCACAGTTTTCACACTGGGGAAGGTCCAGATCACGGTGTTCACACTGGGGGAGGTCACATTGTTCACACTGGGGGAGGTCACCGTGTTCATACTGGGGGAGTTCACAATGTTCACACTGAGGGAGGTCACAGTGTTCACAGTGGGGCAGGTCACAGTGTTCACACTGGGGGAGGTCCAGGTCACAGTGTTCACACTGGGGGAGGTCACAGTGTTCACACTGGGGAGGTCCAGGTCCCAGTGTTCACACTGGGGGAGGTCACAGTGTTCACTCTGAGGGAGGTCACTGTGTTCACACTGGGGGAGGTCACAGAGTTCACACTGGGGGAGGTCCAGATCACAGTGTTCACACTGGGGGAGGTCACAGTGTTCACACTGGGGGAGGTCACAGTGTTCACACTGGGAGAGGTCACAGTGTTCACACTGGGGTAGATCCAGGTCACAGTGTTCACATTGCGGGAGGTCACAGTGTTCGCACTGGGGGAGGTCCAGGTCAGAGTGTTCACACTGAGGGAGGTCATAGTCTTCACACTGGGAGAGGTCACAGTGTTCACATTGGGGGAGGTCCAGGTCACAGTGTTTACACTGGGCGAGGTCACAGTGTTCACACTGGGGGAGGTCCAGGTCACAGTGTTCACACTGGGAGAGGTCCAGGTCACAGTGTTCACACTGGGGGAGGTCACAGTGTTCACTCTGAGGGAGGTCGCTGTGTTCACACTGGGGGAGGTCACAGTGTTCACACTGAGGGAGGTCCAGGTCACAGTGTTCACATTGCGGGAGGTCACAGTGTTCACACGCGGGGAGATCCAGGTCACAGTGTTCACACTGGGGCACATCACAGTGTTCACACTGGGGGAGGCCACAGTGTTCACACTGGGGGAGGTCACAGTGTTCACACTGGGGGAGGCCACAGTGTTCACACTGGGGGAAGTCACAGTGTTCACACTGGGCGTGGTCACAGTGTTCACACTGGGGGAGGTCACAGTGTTCACACTGGGGGAGGTCACAGTGTTCATACTGGGGGAGGTCACAGTGTTCACCCTGGGGGAGGTCACAGTGTTCACACTGAGGGAGGTCCAGGTCACAGAGTTCACACTGGGGGAGGTCACAGTGTTCACACTGAGGGAGGACCAGGTCACAGAGTTCACACTGGGGGAGGTCACTGTGTTCACACTGGGGGAGGTCACAGTGTTCACACTGAGGGAGGACACAGTGTTCACACTGGGGGAGGTCCAGGTCACAGTGTTCACACTGGGGGAGGTGCAGGTCTGAGTGTTCACACTGAGGGAGGTCACAGTGTTCACACTGGGGGAGGTCACAGTGTTCACACTGGGGGAGGTCACAGTGTTCACACTGGGGGAGGTCACAGTGTTCACTCTGGGGATCGTCACAGTGTTCACACTGAGGGAGGTCACTGTG
Source organism: Scyliorhinus torazame (assembly GCF_047496885.1). Taxonomy (NCBI): domain Eukaryota; kingdom Metazoa; phylum Chordata; class Chondrichthyes; order Carcharhiniformes; family Scyliorhinidae; genus Scyliorhinus; species Scyliorhinus torazame. The sequence continues at coordinate 939,577 of NC_092722.1, forward strand.
TTCACACTGGGGGAGGTCACAGTGTTCACACTGAGGGAGGTTCAGGTCACAGAGCTCACACTGGGGGAGGTCGCATTGTTCACACTGAGGGAGGTCCAGGTCACAGAGTTCACACTGGGGGAGGTCACTGTGTTCACACTGGGGGAGGTCACAGTGTTCACACTGAGGGAGGGCACAGTGTTCTCACTGGGGGAGGTCACAGTGTTCACACTGGGGGAAGTCACAGTGTTCACACTGGTGGAGGTCACAGTGTTCACACTGGGGGAGGTCCAGGTCACAGTGTTCACACTGGGGGAGGTCCAGGTCTGAGTGTTCACACTGAGGGAGGTCACAGTGTTCACACTGGTGGAGGTCACCGTGTTCACACTGGGGGAAGTCACAGTGTTCACACTGGTGGAGGTCACAGTGTTCACACTGGGGGAGGTCCAGGTCACAGTGTTCACACTGGGGGAGGTCCAGGTCTGAGTGTTCACACTGAGGGAGGTCACAGTGTTCACACTGGGGGAGGTCACCGTGTTCACAGTGAGTGAGGTCACAGTGTTCACACTGGGGGAGTTCCAGGTCACAGTGTTCGCACTGGGGGAGGTCACCGTGTTCACAGTGGGGGAGGTCACAGTGTTCACAGTGGGGGAGGTCACAGTGTTCACACTGAGGGAGGACACAGTGTTCTCACTGGAGGAGGTCACAGTGTTCACAATGGGGGAGGTCACAGTGTTCTCACTGGGGGAGGTCCAGGTCACAGTGTTCACACTGGGGGAGGTCCAGGTCTGAGTGTTCACACTGAGGGAGGTCACAGTGTTCACACTGGACGGAGGTCACAGTTTTCACACTGGGGGAGGTCACAGTGTTCACACTGGCGGAGGTCCAGGTCAGTGTTCACACTGGGGGAGGTCACGGTGTTCACTCTGAGGGAGGTCACTGTGTTCACACTGGGGAGGTCACAGTGTTCAAACTGGGGGAGGTCACAGTGTTCACACTGGGGAGGTCACAGTGTTCACACTGGGGGAGGTCCAGATCACAGTGTTCACACTGGGGGAGGTCACAGTGTTCACACTGGGGGAGGTCACAGTGTTCACACTGGGGGAGGTCACAGTTTTCACACTGGGGAAGGTCCAGGTCACGGTGTTCACACTGGGGGAGGTCACATTGTTCACACTGGGGGAGGTCACCGTGTTCATACTGGGGGAGTTCACAATGTTCACACTGAGGGAGGTCACAGTGTTCACAGTGGGGCAGGTCACAGTGTTCACACTGGGGGAGGTCCAGGTCACAGTGTTCACACTGGGGGAGGTCACAGTGTTCACACTGGGGAGGTCCAGGTCCCAGTGTTCACACTGGGGGAGGTCACAGTGTTCACTCTGAGGGAGGTCACTGTGTTCACACTGGGGGAGGTCACAGAGTTCACACTGGGGGAGGTCCAGATCACAGTGTTCACACTGGGGGAGGTCACAGTGTTCACACTGGGGGAGGTCACAGTGTTCACACTGGGAGAGGTCACAGTGTTCACACTGGGGTAGATCCAGGTCACAGTGTTCACATTGCGGGAGGTCACAGTGTTCGCACTGGGGGAGGTCCAGGTCAGAGTGTTCACACTGAGGGAGGTCATAGTCTTCACACTGGGAGAGGTCACAGTGTTCACATTGGGGGAGGTCCAGGTCACAGTGTTTACACTGGGCGAGGTCACAGTGTTCACACTGGGGGAGGTCCAGGTCACAGTGTTCACACTGGGAGAGGTCCAGGTCACAGTGTTCACACTGGGGGAGGTCACAGTGTTCACTCTGAGGGAGGTCGCTGTGTTCACACTGGGGGAGGTCACAGTGTTCACACTGGGGGAGGTCCAGATCACAGTGTTCACACTGGGGGATGTCACATTGTTCACACTGGGGGAGGTCACAGTGTTCACACTGGGGGAGGTCACAGTGTTCACACGCGGGGAGATCCAGGTCACAGTGTTCACACTGGGGCACATCACAGTGTTCACACTGGGGGAGGCCACAGTGTTCACACTGGGGGAGGTCACAGTGTTCACACTGGGGGAGGCCACAGTGTTCACACTGGGGGAAGTCACAGTGTTCACACTGGGCGTGGTCACAGTGTTCACACTGGGGGAGGTCACAGTGTTCACACTGGGGGAGGTCACAGTGTTCATACTGGGGGAGGTCACAGTGTTCACCCTGGGGGAGGTCACAGTGTTCACACCGAGGGAGGTCCAGGTCACAGAGTTCACACTGGGGGAGGTCACAGTGTTCACACTGAGGGAGGACCAGGTCACAGAGTTCACACTGGGGGAGGTCACTGTGTTCACACTGGGGGAGGTCACAGTGTTCACACTGAGGGAGGACACAGTGTTCTCACTGGGGGAGGTCACAGTGTTCACACTGGGGGAAGTCACAGTGGTCACATTGGGGGAGGTCACAGTGTTCACACTGGGGGAGGTCCAGGTCACAGTGTTCACACTGGGGGAGGTGCAGGTCTGAGTGTTCACACTGAGGGAGGTCACAGTGTTCACACTGGGGGAGGTCACATTGTTCACACTGGGGGAGGTCACAGTGGTCACACTGGTGGAGGTCCAGGTCACAGTGTTCGCACTGGGGGAGGTCCCGGTCTGAGTGTTCACACTGGGGGAGGTCACAGTGTTCACACTGCGGAAGGTCACAGTGTTCACACTGGGGGAGGTCACAGTGTTCACACTGGGCGAGGACACAGTGTTCACTCTGGGGATCGTCACAGTGTTCACACTGAGGGAGGTCACTGTCTTCACACTGGGGGAGGTCACAGTGTTCACACTGAGGGAGGTTCAGGTCACAGAGCTCACACTGGGGGAGGTCACATTGTTCACACTGAGGGAGGTCCAGGTCACAGAGTTCACACTGGGGGAGGTCACTGTGTTCACACTGGGGGAGGTCACAGTGTTCACACTGAGGGAGGGCACAGTGTTCTCACTGGGGGAGGTCACAGTGTTCACACTGGGGGAAGTCACAGTGTTCACACTGGTGGAGGTCACAGTGTTCACACTGGGGGAGGTCCAGGTCACAGTGTTCACACTGGGGGAGGTCCAGGTCTGAGTGTTCACACTGAGGGAGGTCACAGTGTTCACACTGGGGGAAGTCACAGTGTTCACACTGGGGGAGGTCACAGTGTTCACACTGGGCACGGTCACAGTGTTCACACTGGTGGAGGTCCAGGTCACAGTGTTCGCACTGGGGGAGGTCCAGGTCTGAGTGTTCACACTGGGGGAGGTCACAGTGTTCACACTGGTGGAGGTCCAGGTCACAGTGTTCGCACTGGGGGAGGTCCAGGTCTGAGTGTTCACACTGGGGGAGGTCACAGTGTTCACACTGGGGGAGGTCCAGGTCAGTGTTCACACTGAGGGAGGTCACGGTGTTCACTCTGAGGGAGATCACTGTGTTCACACTGGGGAGGTCACAGTGTTCAAACTGGGGGAGGTCACAGTGTTCACACTGGGGGAGGTCACAGTGTTCACACTGGGGGAGGTCCAGATCACAGTGTTCACACTGGGGGAGGTCACAGTGTTCACACTGAGGGAGGGCCAGGTCACAGAGTTCACACTGGGGGAGGTCACTGTGTTCACACTGGGGGAGGTCATAGTCTTCACACTGGGAGAGGTCACAGTGTTCACATTGGGGGAGGTCCAGGTCACAGTGTTTACACTGGGCGAGGTCACAGTGTTCACACTGGGGGAGGTCCAGGTCACAGTGTTCACACTGGGAGAGGTCCAGGTCACAGTGTTCACACTGGGGGAGGTCACAGTGTTCACTCTGAGGGAGGTCGCTGTGTTCACACTGGGGGAGGTCACAGTGTTCACACTGGGGGAGGTCCAGATCACAGTGTTCACACTGGGGGATGTCACAGTGTTCACACTGGGGGAGGTCACAGTGTTCACACTGGGGGAGGTCACAGTGTTCACACGCGGGGAGATCCAGGTCACAGTGTTCACACTGGGGCACATCACAGTGTTCACACTGGGGGAGGCCACAGTGTTCACACTGGGGGAGGTCACAGTGTTCACACTGGGGGAGGCCACAGTGTTCACACTGGGGGAAGTCACAGTGTTCACACTGGGCGTGGTCACAGTGTTCACACTGGGGGAGGTCACAGTGTTCACACTGGGGGAGGTCACAGTGTTCATACTGGGGGAGGTCACAGTGTTCACCCTGGGGGAGGTCACAGTGTTCACACCGAGGGAGGTCCAGGTCACAGAGTTCACACTGGGGGAGGTCACAGTGTTCACACTGAGGGAGGACCAGGTCACAGAGTTCACACTGGGGGAGGTCACTGTGTTCACACTGGGGGAGGTCACAGTGTTCACACTGAGGGAGGACACAGTGTTCTCACTGGGGGAGGTCACAGTGTTCACACTGGGGGAAGTCACAGTGGTCACATTGGGGGAGGTCACAGTGTTCACACTGGGGGAGGTCCAGGTCACAGTGTTCACACTGGGGGAGGTGCAGGTCTGAGTGTTCACACTGAGGGAGGTCACAGTGTTCACACTGGGGGAGGTCACAGTGTTCACACTGGGGGAGGTCACAGTGGTCACACTGGTGGAGGTCCAGGTCACAGTGTTCGCACTGGGGGAGGTCCCGGTCTGAGTGTTCACACTGGGGGAGGTCACAGTGTTCACACTGCGGAAGGTCACAGTGTTCACACTGGGGGAGGTCACAGTGTTCACACTGGGCGAGGACACAGTGTTCACTCTGGGGATCGTCACAGTGTTCACACTGAGGGAGGTCACTGTGTTCACACTGGGGGAGGTCACAGTGTTCACACTGAGGGAGGTTCAGGTCACAGAGCTCACACTGGGGGAGGTCACATTGTTCACACTGAGGGAGGTCCAGGTCACAGAGTTCACACTGGGCGAGGTCACTGTGTTCACACTGGGGGAGGTCACAGTGTTCACACTGAGGGAGGGCACAGTGTTCTCACTGGGGGAGGTCACAGTGTTCACACTGGGGGAAGTCACAGTGTTCACACTGGTGGAGGTCACAGTGTTCACACTGGGGGAGGTCCAGGTCACAGTGTTCACACTGGGGGAGGTCCAGGTCTGAGTGTTCACACTGAGGGAGGTCACAGTGTTCACACTGGGGGAAGTCACAGTGTTCACACTGGGGGAGGTCACAGTGTTCACACTGGGCACGGTCACAGTGTTCACACTGGTGGAGGTCCAGGTCACAGTGTTCGCACTGGGGGAGGTCCAGGTCTGAGTGTTCACACTGGGGGAGGTCACAGTGTTCACACTGGTGGAGGTCCAGGTCACAGTGTTCGCACTGGGGGAGGTCCAGGTCTGAGTGTTCACACTGGGGGAGGTCACAGTGTTCACACTGGGGGAGGTCCAGGTCAGTGTTCACACTGAGGGAGGTCACGGTGTTCACTCTGAGGGAGATCACTGTGTTCACACTGGGGAGGTCACAGTGTTCAAACTGGGGGAGGTCACAGTGTTCACACTGGGGGAGGTCACAGTGTTCACACTGGGGGAGGTCCAGATCACAGTGTTCACACTGGGGGAGGTCACAGTGTTCACACTGAGGGAGGGCCAGGTCACAGAGTTCACACTGGGGGAGGTCACTGTGTTCACACTGGGGGAGGTCACAGTGTTCACACTGAGGGAGGACACAGTGTTCTCACTGGGGGAGGTCACAGTGTTCACACTGGGGGAGGTCACAGTGTTCACAGTGGGGGAGGTCACAGTGTTCAAACTGGGGGAGGTCCAGGTCACATTGTTCACACTCGGGGATGTCACAGTGTTCACACTGGGGGAGGTCACAGTTTTCACACTGGGGAAGGTCCAGATCACGGTGTTCACACTGGGGGAGGTCACATTGTTCACACTGGGGTAGGTCACCGTGTTCACAGTGAGTGAGGTCACAGTGTTCACACTGGGGGAGGTCACCGTGTTCACACTGAGGGAGGGCACAGTGTTCTCACTGGAGGAGGTCACAGTGTTCACAATGGGAGAGGTCACAGTGTTCACACTGGGGGAGATCCAGGTCACAGTGTTCACAATGCGGGAGGTCACAGTGTTCGCACTGGAGGAGGTCCAGGTCAGAGTCTTCACACTGGGAGAGGTCACAGTGTTCACACTGGGGGAGGTCCAGGTCACAGTGTTCACACTGGGGGAGGTCACAGTGGTCACACTGGTGGAGGTCCAGGTCACAGTGTTCGCACTGGGGGAGGTCCCGGTCTGAGTGTTCACACTGGGGGAGGTCACAGTGTTCACACTGCGGAAGGTCACAGTGTTCACACTGGGGGAGGTCACAGTGTTCACACTGGGCGAGGACACAGTGTTCACTCTGGGGATCGTCACAGTGTTCACACTGAGGGAGGTCACTGTCTTCACACTGGGGGAGGTCACAGTGTTCACACTGAGGGAGGTTCAGGTCACAGAGCTCACACTGGGGGAGGTCACATTGTTCACACTGAGGGAGGTCCAGGTCACAGAGTTCACACTGGGGGAGGTCACTGTGTTCACACTGGGGGAGGTCACAGTGTTCACACTGAGGGAGGGCACAGTGTTCTCACTGGGGGAGGTCACAGTGTTCACACTGGGGGAAGTCACAGTGTTCACACTGGTGGAGGTCACAGTGTTCACACTGGGGGAGGTCCAGGTCACAGTGTTCACACTGGGGGAGGTCCAGGTCTGAGTGTTCACACTGAGGGAGGTCACTGTGTTCACACTGGGGGAAGTCACAGTGTTCACACTGGGGGAGGTCACAGTGTTCACACTGGGCACGGTCACAGTGTTCACACTGGTGGAGGTCCAGGTCACAGTGTTCGCACTGGGGGAGGTCCAGGTCTGAGTGTTCACACTGGGGGAGGTCACAGTGTTCACACTGGTGGAGGTCCAGGTCACAGTGTTCGCACTGGGGGAGGTCCAGGTCTGAGTGTTCACACTGGGGGAGGTCACAGTGTTCACACTGGGGGAGGTCCAGGTCAGTGTTCACACTGAGGGAGGTCACGGTGTTCACTCTGAGGGAGATCACTGTGTTCACACTGGGGAGGTCACAGTGTTCAAATTGGGGGAGGTCACAGTGTTCACACTGGGGGAGGTCACAGTGTTCACACTGGGGGAGGTCCAGATCACAGTGTTCACACTGGGGGAGGTCACAGTGTTCACACTGGGGGAGGTCACAGTGTTCACACTGGGGGAGGTCCAGATCACAGTGTTCACACTGGGGGAGGTCACAGTGTTCACACTGGGGGAGGTAACAGTGTTCACACTGGGGGAGGTCACAGTGTTCACAGTGGGGGAGGTCACAGTGTTCAAACTGGGGGAGGTCCAGGTCACATTGTTCACACTCGGGGAGGTAACAGTGTTCACACTGGGGGAGGTCACAGTTTTCACACTGGGGAAGGTCCAGATCACGGTGTTCACACTGGGGGAGGTCACATTGTTCACACTGGGGGAGGTCACCGTGTTCACAGTGAGTGAGGTCACAGTGTTCACACTGGGGGAGGTCACCGTGTTCACACTGAGGGAGGACACAGTGTTCTCACTGGAGGAGGTCACAGTGTTCACAATGGGAGAGGTCACAGTGTTCACACTGGGGGAGATCCAGGTCACAGTGTTCACATTGCGGGAGGTCACAGTGTTCGCACTGGGGGAGGTCCAGGTCAGAGTGTTCACACTGGGAGAGGTCACAGTGTTCACACTTGGGGAGGTCCAGGTCACAGTGTTCACACTGGGGGAGGTCACAGTGTTCACTCTGAGGGAGGTTGCTGTGTTCACACTGGGGGAGGTCACAGTGTTCACACTGGGGGAGGTCCAGATCACAGTGTTCACACTGGGGGATGTCACAGTGTTCACACTGGGGGAGGTCACAGTGTTCACACTGGGGGAGGTCACAGTGTTCTCACTGGGGTAGATCCAGGTCACAGTGTTCACACTGGGGCACATCACAGTGTTCACACTGGGGGAGGCCACAGTGTTCACACTGGGGGAGGTCACAGTGTTCACACTGGGGGAGGCCACAGTGTTCACACTGGGGGAAGTCACAGTGTTCACACTGTGCGTGGTCACAGTGTTCACACTGGGGGAGGTCACAGTGTTCACACTGGGGGAGGTCACAGTGTTCATACTGGGGGAGGTCACAGTGTTCACACTGGGGGAGGTCACAGTGTTCACACTGAGGGAGGTCCAGGTCACAGAGTTCACACTGGGGGAGGTCACAGTGTTCACACTGAGGGAGGGCCAGGTCACAGAGTTCACACTGGGGGAGGTCACTGTGTTCACACTGGGGGAGGTCACAGTGTTCACACTGAGGGAGGACACAGTGTTCTCACTGGGGGAGGTCACAGTGTTCACACTGGGGGAAGTCACAGTGTTCACACTGGGGGAGGTCACAGTGTTCACACTGGGGGAGGTCCAGGTCACAGTGTTCACACTGGGGAGGTCCAGGTCTGAGTGTTCACACTGAGGGAGGTCACAGTGTTCACACTGGGGGAGGTCACAGTGTTCACACTGGGGGAGGTCACAGTGTTCACACTGGTGGAGGTCCAGGTCACAGTGTTTGCACTGGGGGAGGTCCCAGTCTGAGTGTTCACACTGGGGGAGGTCACAGTGTTCACACTGGGGAAGGTCACAGTGTTCACACTGGGGGAGGTCACAGTGTTCACACTGGGGGAGGTCACAGTGTTCACTCTGGGGATCGTCACAGTGTTCACACTGAGGGAGGTCACTGTGTTAACACTGGGGGAGGTCACTGTGTTCACACTGAGGGAGGTTCAGGTCACAGAGTTCACACTGGGGGAGGTCACAGTGTTCACACTGAGGGAGGTCCAGGTCACAGAGTTCACACTGGGGGAGGTCACTGTGTTCACACTGGGGGAGGTCACAGTGTTCACACTGAGGGAGGGCACAGTGTTCTCACTGGGGGAGGTCACAGTGTTCACACTGGGGGAAGTCACAGTGTTCACACTGGTGGAGGTCACAGTGTTCACACTGGGGGAGGTCCAGGTCACAGTGTTCACACTGGGGGAGGTCCAGGTCTGAGTGTTCACACTGAGGGAGGTCACTGTGTTCACACTGGGGGAAGTCACAGTGTTCACACTGGGGGAGGTCACAGTGTTCACACTGGGCACGGTCACAGTGTTCACACTGGTGGAGGTCCAGGTCACAGTGTTCGCACTGGGGGAGGTCCAGGTCTGAGTGTTCACACTGGGGGAGGTCACAGTGTTCACACTGGTGGAGGTCCAGGTCACAGTGTTCGCACTGGGGGAGGTCCAGGTCTGAGTGTTCACACTGGGGGAGGTCACAGTGTTCACACTGGGGGAGGTCCAGGTCAGTGTTCACACTGAGGGAGGTCACGGTGTTCACTCTGAGGGAGATCACTGTGTTCACACTGGGGAGGTCACAGTGTTCAAATTGGGGGAGGTCACAGTGTTCACACTGGGGGAGGTCACAGTGTTCACACTGGGGGAGGTCCAGATCACAGTGTTCACACTGGGGGAGGTCACAGTGTTCACACTGGGGGAGGTCACAGTGTTCACACTGGGGGAGGTCCAGATCACAGTGTTCACACTGGGGGAGGTCACAGTGTTCACACTGGGGGAGGTCACAGTGTTCACACTGGGGGAGGTCACAGTGTTCACAGTGGGGGAGGTCACAGTGTTCAAACTGGGGGAGGTCCAGGTCACATTGTTCACACTCGGGGAGGTAACAGTGTTCACACTGGGGGAGGTCACAGTTTTCACACTGGGGAAGGTCCAGATCACGGTGTTCACACTGGGGGAGGTCACATTGTTCACACTGGGGGAGGTCACCGTGTTCACAGTGAGTGAGGTCACAGTGTTCACACTGGGGGAGGTCACCGTGTTCACACTGAGGGAGGACACAGTGTTCTCACTGGAGGAGGTCACAGTGTTCACAATGGGAGAGGTCACAGTGTTCACACTGGGGGAGATCCAGGTCACAGTGTTCACATTGCGGGAGGTCACAGTGTTCGCACTGGGGGAGGTCCAGGTCAGAGTGTTCACACTGGGAGAGGTCACAGTGTTCACACTTGGGGAGGTCCAGGTCACAGTGTTCACACTGGGGGAGGTCACAGTGTTCACTCTGAGGGAGGTCGCTGTGTTCACACTGGGGGAGGTCACAGTGTTCACACTGGGGGAGGTCCAGATCACAGTGTTCACACTGGGGGATGTCACAGTGTTCACACTGGGGGAGGTCACAGTGTTCACACTGGGGGAGGTCACAGTGTTCTCACTGGGGTAGATCCAGGTCACAGTGTTCACACTGGGGCACATCACAGTGTTCACACTGGGGGAGGCCACAGTGTTCACACTGGGGGAGGTCACAGTGTTCACACTGGGGGAGGCCACAGTGTTCACACTGGGGGAAGTCACAGTGTTCACACTGGGCGTGGTCACAGTGTTCACACTGGGGGAGGTCACAGTGTTCACACTGGGGGAGGTCACAGTGTTCATACTGGGGGAGGTCACAGTGTTCACACTGGGGGAGGTCACAGTGTTCACACTGAGGGAGGTCCAGGTCACAGAGTTCACACTGGGGGAGGTCACAGTGTTCACACTGAGGGAGGGCCAGGTCACAGAGTTCACACTGGGGGAGGTCACTGTGTTCACACTGGGGGAGGTCACAGTGTTCACACTGAGGGAGGACACAGTGTTCTCACTGGGGGAGGTCACAGTGTTCACACTGGGGGAAGTCACAGTGTTCACACTGGGGGAGGTCACAGTGTTCACACTGGGGGAGGTCCAGGTCACAGTGTTCACACTGGGGAGGTCCAGGTCTGAGTGTTCAAACTGAGGGAGGTCACAGTGTTCACACTGGGGGAGGTCACAGTGTTCACACTGGGGGAGGTCACAGTGTTCACACTGGTGGAGGTCCAGGTCACAGTGTTTGCACTGGGGGAGGTCCCAGTCTGAGTGTTCACACTGGGGGAGGTCACAGTGTTCACACTGGGGAAGGTCACAGTGTTCACACTGGGGGAGGTCACAGTGTTCACACTGGGGGAGGTCACAGTGTTCACTCTGGGGATCGTCACAGTGTTCACACTGAGGGAGGTCACTGTGTTAACACTGGGGGAGGTCACTGTGTTCACACTGAGGGAGGTTCAGGTCACAGAGTTCACACTGGGGGAGGTCACAGTGTTCACACTGAGGGAGGTCCAGGTCACAGAGTTCACACTGGGGGAGGTCACTGTGTTCACACTGGGGGAGGTCACAGTGTTCACACTGAGGGAGGGCACAGTGTTCTCACTGGGGGAGGTCACAGTGTTCACACTGGGGGAATTCACAGTGTTCACACTGGTGGAGGTCACAGTGTTCACACTGGGGGAGGTCCAGGTCACAGTGTTCACACTGGGGGAGGTCCAGGTCTGAGTGTTCACACTGAGGGAGGTCACTGTGTTCACACTGGGGGAGGTCACAGTGTTCACACTGAGGGAGGTTCAGGTCACAGAGTTCACACTGGGGGAGGTCACATTGTTCACACTGAGGGAGGTCCAGGTCACAGAGTTCACACTGGGGGAGGTCACTGTGTTCACACTGGGGGAGGTCACAGTGTTCACACTGAGGGAGGGCACAGTGTTCTCACTGGGGGAGGTCACAGTGTTCACACTGGGGGAAGTCACAGTGTTCACACTGGTGGAGGTCACAGTGTTCACACTGGGGGAGGTCCAGGTCACAGTGTTCACACTGGGGGAGGTCCAGGTCTGAGTGTTCACACTGAGGGAGGTCACAGTTTTCACACTGGGGGAAGTCACAGTGTTCGCACTGGGGGAGGTCCAGGTCTGAGTGTTCACACTGGGGGAGTTCACAGTGTTCACACTGGTGGAGGTCCAGGTCACAGTGTACGCACTGGGGGAGGTCCAGGTCTGAGTGTTCACACTGGGGGAGGTCACAGTGTTCACACTGGGGGAGGTCCAGGTCAGTGTTCACACTGAGGGAGGTCACGGTGTTCACTCTGAGGGAGATCACTGTGTTCACACTGGGGAGGTCACAGTGTTCAAACTGGGGGAGGTCACAGTGTTCACACTGGGGGAGGTCACAGTGTTCACACTGGGGGAGGTCCAGATCACAGTGTTCACACTGGGGGAGGTCACAGTGTTCACACTGGGGGAGGTCACAGTGTTCACACTGGGGGAGGTCACAGTGTTCAAACTGGGGGAGGTCCAGGTCACATTGTTCACACTCGGGGAGGTCACAGTGTTCACACTGGGGAAGGTCCAGATCACGGTGTTCACACTGGGGGAGGTCACATTGTTCACACTGGGGGAGGTCACCGTGTTCACAGTGAGTGAGGTCACAGTGTTCACACTGGGGGAGTTCCAGGTCACAGTATTCGCACTGGGGGAGGTCACTGTGTTCACACTGGGGGAGGTCACAGAGTTGACACTGGGGGAGGTCACAGTGTTCACAGTGGGGGAGGTCACAGTGTTCACACTGAGGGAGGACACAGTGTTCTCACTGGAGGAGGTCACAGTGTTCACAATGGGAGAGGTCACAGTGTTCACACTGGGGGAGGACACAGTGTTCGCACTGGGGGAGGTCCAGGTCAGAGTGTTCACACTCGGAGAGGTCACAGTGTTCACACTGGGGGAGGTCCAGGTCACAGTGTTCACACTGGGGGAGGTCACAGTGTTCACTCTGAGGGAGGTCGCTGTGTTCACACTGGGGGAGGTCACAGTGTTCACACTGGGGGAGGTCCAGATCACAGTGTTCACACTGGGGGATGTCACAGTGTTCACACTGGGGGAGGTCACAGTGTTCACACTGGGGGAGGTCACAGTGTTCACACTGGGGTAGATCCAGGTCACAGTGTTCACATTGCGGGAGGTCACAGTGTTCACACTGGGGGAGGCCACAGTGTTCACACGCGGGGAGATCCAGGTCACAGTGTTCACACTGGGGGAGGTCACAGTGTTCACACGCGGGGAGATCCAGGTCACAGTGTTCACACTGGGGCACATCACAGTGTTCACACTGGGGGAGGCCACAGTGTTCACACTGGGGGAGGTCACAGTGTTCACACTGGGGGAGGCCACAGTGTTCACACTGGGGGAAGTCACAGTGTTCACACTGGGCGTGGTCACAGTGTTCACACTGGGGGAGGTCACAGTGTTCACACTGGGGGAGGTCACAGTGTTCATACTGGGGGAGGTCACAGTGGTCACCCTGGGGGAGGTCACAGTGTTCACACTGAGGGAGGTCCAGGTCACAGAGTTCACACTGGGGGAGGTCACAGTGTTCACACTGAGGGAGGACCAGGTCACAGAGTTCACACTGGGGGAGGTCACTGTGTTCACACTGGGGGAGGTCACAGTGTTCACACTGAGGGAGGACACAGTGTTCTCACTGGGGGAGGTCACAGTGTTCACACTGGGGGAAGTCACAGTGTTCACACTGGGGGAGGTCACAGTGTTCACACTGGGGGAGGTCCAGGTCACAGTGTTCACACTGGGGGAGGTGCAGGTCTGAGTGTTCACATTGAGGGAGGTCACAGTGTTCACACTGGGGGAGGTCACAGTGTTCACACTGGGGGAGGTAACAGTGGTCACACTGGTGGAGGTCCAGGTCACAGTGTTCGCACTGGGGGAGGTCCCGGTCTGAGTGTTCACACTGGGGGAGGTCACAGTGTTCACACTGGGGGAGGTCCAGGTCAGTGTTCACACTGAGGGAGGTCACGGTGTTCACTCTGAGGGAGATCACTGTGTTCACACTGGGGAGGTCACAGTGTTCAAACTGGGGGAGGTCACAGTGTTCACACTGGGGGAGGTCACAGTGTTCACACTGGGGGAGGTCCAGATCACAGTGTTCACACTGGGGGAGGTCACAGTGTTCACACTGGGGGAGGTCACAGTGTTCACACTGGGGGAGGTCACAGTGTTCACACTGGGGGTGGTCACAGTGTTCGCAGTGGGGGAGGTCACAGTGTTCACACTGGGGAAGGTCCAGATCACGGTGTTCACACTGGGGGAGGTCACATTGTTCACACTGGGGGAGGTCACCGTGTTCACAGTGAGTGAGGTCACAGTGTTCACACTGGGGGAGTTCCAGGTCACAGTATTCGCACTGGGGGAGGTCACAGTGTTCACACTCGGGGAGGTCACAGTGTTCACACTGGGGGAGGTCACAGTTTTCACACTGGGGAAGGTCCAGATCACGGTGTTCACACTGGGGGAGGTCACATTGTTCACACTGGGGGAGGTCACCGTGTTCACAGTGAGTGAGGTCACAGTGTTCACACTGGGGGAGTTCCAGGTCACAGTATTCGCACTGGGGGAGGTCACAGTGTTCACAGTGGGGGAGGTCACAGTGTTCACACTGAGGGAGGACACAGTGTTCTCACTGGAGGAGGTCACAGTGTTCACAATGGGAGAGGTCACAGTGTTCACACTGGGGGAGGACACAGTGTTCGCACTGGGGGAGGTCCAGGTCAGAGTGTTCACACTCGGAGAGGTCACAGTGTTCACACTGGGGGAGGTCCAGGTCACAGTGTTCACACTGGGGGAGGTCACAGTGTTCACTCTGAGGGAGGTCGCTGTGTTCACACTGGGGGAGGTCACAGTGTTCACACTGGGGGAGGTCCAGATCACAGTGTTCACACTGGGGGATGTCACAGTGTTCACACTGGGGGAGGTCACAGTGTTCACACTGAGGGAGGTCCAGGTCACAGAGTTCACACTGGGGGAGGTCACTGTGTTCACACTGGGGGAGGTCACAGTGTTCACACTGAGGGAGGGCACAGTGTTCTCACTGGGGGAGGTCACAGTGTTCACACTGGGGGAATTCACAGTGTTCACACTGGTGGAGGTCACAGTGTTCACACTGGGGGAGGTCCAGGTCACAGTGTTCACACTGGGGGAGGTCCAGGTCTGAGTGTTCACACTGAGGGAGGTCACTGTGTTCACACTGGGGGAGGTCACAGTGTTCACACTGAGGGAGGGCACAGTGTTCTCACTGGGGGAGGTCACAGTGTTCACACTGGGGGAATTCACAGTGTTCACACTGGTGGAGGTCACAGTGTTCACACTGGGGGAGGTCCAGGTCACAGTGTTCACACTGGGGGAGGTCCAGGTCTGAGTGTTCACACTGAGGGAGGTCACAGTGTTCACACTGGGGGAAGTCACAGTGTTCACACTGGGCACGGTCACAGTGTTCACACTGGTGGAGGTCCAGGTCACAGTGTTCGCATTGGGGGAGGTCCAGGTCTGAGTGTTCACACTGGGGGAGGTGCAGGTCTGAGTGTTCACACTGAGGGAGGTCACAGTGTTCACAGTGGTGGAGGTCCAGGTCACAGTGTTCGCACTGGGGGAGGTCCAGGTCTGAGTGTTCACACTGGGGGAGGTGCAGGTCTGAGTGTTCACACTGAGGGAGGTCACAGTGTTCACACTGGGGGAGGTCACAGTGTTCACACTGGGGGAGGTCACAGTGGTCACACTGGTGGAGGTCCAGGTCACAGTGTTCGCACTGGGGGAGGTCCCGGTCTGAGTGTTCACACTGGGGGAGGTCACAGTGTTCACACTGCGGAAGGTCACAGTGTTCACACTGGGGGAGGTCACAGTGTTCACACTGGGGGAGGTCACAGTGTTCACTCTGGGGATCGTCACAGTGTTCACACTGAGGGAGGTTCAGGTCACAGAGTTCACACTGGGGGAGGTCACATTGTTCACACTGAGGGAGGTCCAGGTCACAGAGTTCACACTGGGGGAGGTCACTGTGTTCACACTGGGGGAGGTCACAGTGTTAAGACTGAGGGAGGGCACAGTGTTCTCACTGGGGGAGGTCACAGTGTTCACACTGGGGGAAGTCACAGTGTTCACACTGGTGGAGGTCACAGTGTTCACACTGGGGGAGGTCCAGGTCACAGTGTTCACACTGGGGGAGGTCCAGGTCTGAGTGTTCACACTGAGGGAGGTCACAGTTTTCACACTGGGGGAAGTCACAGTGTTCACACTGGGGGAGGTCACAGTGTTCACACTGGGGGAGGTCACAGTGTTCACACTGGTGGAGGTCCAGGTCACAGTGTTCGCACTGGGGGAGGTCCAGGTCTGAGTGTTCACACTGGGGGAGGTCACAGTGTTCACACTGGTGGAGGTCCAGGTCACAGTGTACGCACTGGGGGAGGTCCAGGTCTGAGTGTTCACACTGGGGGAGGTCACAGTGTTCACACTGGGGGAGGTCCAGGTCAGTGTTCACACTGAGGGAGGTCACGGTGTTCACTCTGAGGGAGATCACTGTGTTCACACTGGGGAGGTCACAGTGTTCAAACTGGGGGAGGTCACAGTGTTCACACTGGGGGAGGTCACAGTGTTCACACTGGGGGAGGTCCAGATCACAGTGTTCACACTGGGGGAGGTCACAGTGTTCACACTGGGGGAGGTCACAGTGTTCACACTGGGGGAGGTCACAGTGTTCAAACTGGGGGAGGTCCAGGTCACATTGTTCACACTCGGGGAGGTCACAGTGTTCACACTGGGGAAGGTCCAGATCACGGTGTTCACACTGGGGGAGGTCACATTGTTCACACTGGGGGAGGTCACCGTGTTCACAGTGAGTGAGTTCACAGTGTTCACACTGGGGGAGTTCCAGGTCACAGTATTCGCACTGGGGGAGGTCACTGTGTTCACACTGGGGGAGGTCACAGAGTTGACACTGGGGGAGGTCACAGTGTTCACAGTGGGGGAGGTCACAGTGTTCACACTGAGGGAGGACACAGTGTTCTCACTGGAGGAGGTCACAGTGTTCACAATGGGAGAGGTCACAGTGTTCACACTGGGGGAGGACACAGTGTTCGCACTGGGGGAGGTCCAGGTCAGAGTGTTCACACTCGGAGAGGTCACAGTGTTCACACTGGGGGAGGTCCAGGTCACAGTGTTCACACTGGGGGAGGTCACAGTGTTCACTCTGAGGGAGGTCGCTGTGTTCACACTGGGGGAGGTCACAGTGTTCACACTGGGGGAGGTCCAGATCACAGTGTTCACACTGGGGGATGTCACAGTGTTCACACTGGGGGAGGTCACAGTGTTCACAGTGGGGGAGGTCACAGTGTTCACACTGGGGTAGATCCAGGTCACAGTGTTCACATTGCGGGAGGTCACAGTGTTCACACTGGGGGAGGCCACAGTGTTCACACGCGGGGAGATCCAGGTCACAGTGTTCACACTGGGGGAGGTCACAGTGTTCACACGCGGGGAGATCCAGGTCACAGTGTTCACACTGGGGCACATCACAGTGTTCACACTGGGGGAGGCCACAGTGTTCACACTGGGGGAGGTCACAGTGTTCACACTGGGGGAGGCCACAGTGTTCACACTGGGGGAAGTCACAGTGTTCACACTGGGCGTGGTCACAGTGTTCACACTGGGGGAGGTCACAGTGTTCACACTGGGGGAGGTCACAGTGTTCATACTGGGGGAGGTCACAGTGTTCACCCTGGGGGAGGTCACAGTGTTCACACTGAGGGAGGTCCAGGTCACAGAGTTCACACTGGGGGAGGTCACAGTGTTCACACTGAGGGAGGACCAGGTCACAGAGTTCACACTGGGGGAGGTCACTGTGTTCACACTGGGGGAGGTCACAGTGTTCACACTGAGGGAGGACACAGTGTTCTCACTGGGGGAGGTCACAGTGTTCACACTGGGGGAAGTCACAGTGTTCACACTGGGGGAGGTCACAGTGTTCACACTGGGGGAGGTCCAGGTCACAGTGTTCACACTGGGGGAGGTGCAGGTCTGAGTGTTCACACTGAGGGAGGTCACAGTGTTCACACTGGGGGAGGTCACAGTGTTCACACTGGGGGAGGTAACAGTGGTCACACTGGTGGAGGTCCAGGTCACAGTGTTCGCACTGGGGGAGGTCCCGGTCTGAGTGTTCACACTGGGGGAGGTCACAGTTTTCACACTGCGGAAGGTCACAGTGTTCACACTAGGGGAGGTCACAGTGTTCACACTGGGGGAGGTCACAGTGTTCACTCTGGGGATCGTCACAGTGTTCACACTGAGGGAGGTCACTGTGTTCACACTGGGGGAGGTCACAGTGTTCACACTGAGGGAGGTTCAGGTCACAGAGTTCACACTGGGGGAGGTCACATTGTTCACACTGAGGGAGGTCCAGGTCACAGAGTTCACACTGGGGGAGGTCACTGTGTTCACACTGGGGGAGGTCACAGTGTTCACACTGAGGGAGGGCACAGTGTTCTCACTGGGGGAGGTCACAGTGTTCACACTGGGGGAAGTCACAGTGTTCACACTGGTGAAGATCACAGTGTTCACACTGGGGGAGGTCCAGGTCACAGTGTTCACACTGGGGGAGGTCCAGGTCTGAGTGTTCACACTGAGGGAGGTCACAGTTTTCACACTGGGGGAAGTCACAGTGTTCACACTGGGGGAGGTCACAGTGTTCACACTGGGCACGGTCACAGTGTTCACACTGGTGGAGGTCCAGGTCACAGTGTTCGCACTGGGGGAGGTCCAGGTCTGAGTGTTCACACTGGGGGCGGTCACAGTGTTCACACTGGTGGAGGTCCAGGTCACAGTGTTCGCACTGGGGGAGGTCCAGGTCTGAGTGTTCACACTGGGGGAGGTCACAGTGTTCACACTGGGGGAGGTCCAGGTCAGTGTTCACACTGAGGGAGGTCACGGTGTTCACTCTGAGGGAGATCACTGTGTTCACACTGGGGAGGTCACAGTGTTCAAACTGGGGGAGGTCACAGTGTTCACACTGGGGGAGGTCACAGTGTTCACACTGGGGGAGGTCCAGATCACAGTGTTCACACTGGGGGAGGTCACAGTGTTCACACTGGGGGAGGTCACAGTGTTCACACTGGGGGAGGTCACAGTGTTCACACTGGGGGAGATCCAGGTCACATTGTTCACACTCGGGGAGGTCACAGTGTTCACACTGGGGGAGGTCACAGTTTTCACACTGGGGAAGGTCCAGATCACGGTGTTCACACTGGGGGAGGTCACATTGTTCACACTTGGGGAGGTCACCGTGTTCACAGTGAGTGAGGTCACAGTGTTCACACTGGGGGAGTTCCAGGTCACAGTGTTCGCACTGGGGGAGGTCACCGTGTTCACACTGGGGGAGGTCACAGTGTTCACAGTGGGGGAGGTCACAGTGTTCACACTGAGGGAGGACACAGTGTTCTCACTGGAGGAGGTCACAGTGTTCACAATGGGAGAGGTCACAGTGTTCACACTGGGGGAGATCCAGGTCACAGTGTTCACATTGCGGGAGGTCACAGTGTTCGCACTGGGGGAGGTCCAGGTCAGAGTGTTCACACTGAGGCAGGTCATAGTGTTCACACTCGGAGAGGTCACAGTGATCACACTGGGGGAGGTCCAGGTCACAGTGTTCACACTGGGGGAGGTCACAGTGTTCACTCTGAGGGAGGTCGCTGTGTTCACACTGGGGGAGGTCACAGTGTTCACACTGGGGGAGGTCCAGATCACAGTGTTCACACTGGGGGATGTCACAGTGTTCACACTGGGGGAGGTCACAGTGTTCACACTGGGGGTGGTCACAGTGTTCTCACTGGGGTAGATCCAGGTCACAGTGTTCACATTGCGGGAGGTCACAGTGTGCACACGCGGGGAGATCCAGGTCACAGTGTTCACACTGGGGCACATCACAGTGTTCACACTGGGGGAGGCCACAGTGTTCACACTGGGGGAGGTCACAGTGTTCACACTGGGGGAGGCCACAGTGTTCACACTGGGGGAAGTCACAGTGTTCACACTGGGCGTGGTCACAGTGTTCACACTGGGGGAGGTCACAGTGTTCACACTGGGGGAGGTCACAGTGTTCATACTGGGGGAGGTCACAGTGTTCACACTGGGGGAGGTCACAGTGTTCACACTGAGGGAGGTCCAGGTCACAGAGTTCACACTGGGGGAGGTCACTGTGTTCACACTGGGGGAGGTCACAGTGTTCACACTGAGGGAGGACACAGTGTTCTCACTGGGGGAGGTCACAGTGTTCACACTGGGGGAAGTCACAGTGTTCACACTGGGGGAGGTCACAGTGTTCACACTGGGGGAGGTCCAGGTCACAGTGTTCACACTGGGGGAGGTCCAGGTCTGAGTGTTCACACTGAGGGAGGTCACAGTGTTCACACTGGGGGAGGTCACAGTGTTCACACTGGGGGAGGTCACAGTGTTCACACTGGTGGAGGTCCAGGTCACAGTGTTTGCACTGGGGGAGGTCCCGGTCTGAGTGTTCACACTGGGGGAGGTCACAGTGTTCACACTGGGGAAGGTCACAGTGTTCACACTGGGGGAGGTCACAGTGTTCACACTGGGGGAGGTCACAGTGTTCACTCTGGGGATCGTCACAGTGTTCACACTGAGGGAGGTCACTGTGTTAACACTGGGGGAGGTCACAGTGTTCACACTGAGGGAGGTCCAGGTCACAGAGTTCACACTGGGGGAGGTCACTGTGTTCACACTGGGGGAGGTCACAGTGTTCACACTGAGGGAGGGCACAGTGTTCTCACTGGGGGAGGTCACAGTGTTCACACTGGGGGAATTCACAGTGTTCACACTGGTGGAGGTCACAGTGTTCACACTGGGGGAGGTCCAGGTCACAGTGTTCACACTGGGGGAGGTCCAGGTCTGAGTGTTCACACTGAGGGAGGTCACAGTGTTCACACTGGGGGAAGTCACAGTGTTCACACTGGGGGAGGTCACAGTGTTCACACTGGGCACGGTCACAGTGTTCACACTGGTGGAGGTCCAGGTCACAGTGTTCGCATTGGGGGAGGTCCAGGTCTGAGTGTTCACACTGGGGGAGGTCACAGTGTTCACACTGGTGGAGGTCCAGGTCACAGTGTTCGCACTGGGGGAGGTCCAGGTCTGAGTGGTCACACTGGGGGAGGTCACAGTGTTCACACTGGGGGAGTTCCAGGTCAGTGTTCACACTGAGGGAGGTCACGGTGTTCACTCTGAGGGAGATCACTGTGTTCACACTGGGGAGGTCACAGCGTTCAAACTTGGGGAGGTCACAGTGTTCACACTGGGGGAGGTCACAGTGTTCACACTGGGGGAGGTCCAGATCACAGTGTTCACACTGGGGGAGGTCACAGTGTTCACACTGGGGGAGGTCACAGTGTTCACACTGGGGGAGGTCACAGTGTTCACACTGGTGGAGGTCCAGGTCACAGTGTTTGCACTGGGGGAGGTCCCGGTCTGAGTGTTCACACTGGGGGAGGTCACAGTGTTCACACTGGGGAAGGTCACAGTGTTCACACTGGGGGAGGTCACAGTGTTCACACTGGGGGAGGTCACAGTGTTCACTCTGGGGATCGTCACAGTGTTCACACTGAGGGAGGTCACTGTGTTAACACTGGGGGAGGTTACAGTGTTCACACTGAGGGAGGTTCAGGTCACAGAGTTCACACTGGGGGAGGTCACAGTGTTCACACTGAGGGAGGTCCAGGTCACAGAGTTCACACTGGGGGAGGTCACTGTGTTCACACTGGGGGAGGTCACAGTGTTCACACTGAGGGAGGGCACAGTGTTCTCACTGGGGGAGGTCACAGTGTTCACACTGGGGGAATTCACAGTGTTCACACTGGTGGAGGTCACAGTGTTCACACTGGGGGAGGTCCAGGTCTGAGTGTTCACACTGAGGGAGGTCACAGTGTTCACACTGGGGGAAGTCACAGTGTTCACACTGGGGGAGGTCACAGTGTTCACACTGGGCACGGTCACAGTGTTCACACTGGTGGAGGTCCAGGTCACAGTGTTCGCATTGGGGGAGGTCCAGGTCTGAGTGTTCACACTGGGGGAGGTCACAGTGTTCACACTGGTGGAGGTCCAGGTCACAGTGTTCGCACTGGGGGAGGTCCAGGTCTGAGTGTTCACACTGGGGGAGGTCACAGTGTTCACACTGGGGGAGGTCCAGGTCAGTGTTCACACTGAGGGAGGTCACGGTGTTCACTCTGAGGGAGATCACTGTGTTCACACTGGGGAGGTCACAGTGTTCAAACTGGGGGAGGTCACAGTGTTCACACTGGGGGAGGTCACAGTGTTCACACTGGGGGAGGTCACAGTGTTCACACTGGGGGAGGTCACGGTGTTCACACTGGGGGAGGTCCAGATCACAGTGTTCACACTGGGGGAGGTCACAGTGTTCACACTGGGGGAGGTCACAGTGTTCACACTGGGGGAGGTCACAGTTTTCACACTGGGGAAGGTCCAGATCACGGTGTTCACACTGGGGGAGGTCACATTGTTCACACTGGGGGAGGTCACCGTGTTCACAGTGAGTGAGGTCACAGTGTTCACACTGGGGGAGTTCCAGGTCACAGTGTTCGCACTGGGGGAGGTCACATTGTTCACATTGGGGGAGGTCACCGTGTTCACAGTGGGGGAGGTCACAGTGTTCACAGTGGGGGAGGTCACAGTGTTCACACTGAGGGAGGACACAGTGTTCTCACTGGGGGAGGTCACAGTGTTCACACTGGGGGAGGTCACAGTGTTCACACTGGGGGAGGTCCAGGTCACAGTGTTCACACTGGGGAGGTCCAGGTCTGAGTGTTCACACTGAGGGAGGTCACAGTGTTCACACTGGACGGAGGTCACAGTTTTCACACTGGGGGAGGTCACAGTGTTCACACTGGCGGAGGTCCAGGTCAGTGTTCACACTGGGGGAGGTCACGGTGTTCACTCTGAGGGAGGTCACTGTGTTCACCCTGGGGAGGTCACAGTGTTCACACTGGGGGAGGTCACAGTGTTCACACTGGGGGAGGTCCAGATCACAGTGTTCACACTGGGGGAGGTCACAGTGTTCACACTGGGGGAGGTCACAGTGTTCACACTGGGGGAGGTCACAGT
This sequence comes from Scyliorhinus torazame, assembly GCF_047496885.1. Taxonomy (NCBI): domain Eukaryota; kingdom Metazoa; phylum Chordata; class Chondrichthyes; order Carcharhiniformes; family Scyliorhinidae; genus Scyliorhinus; species Scyliorhinus torazame. The sequence continues at coordinate 962,391 of NC_092722.1, forward strand.
TTTCACACTGGGGGAGGTCACGGTTTTCACACTGGGGAAGGTCCAGATCACGGTGTTCACACTGGGGGAGGTCATATTGTTCACACTGGGGGAGGTCACCGTGTTCACAGTGAGTGAGGTCACAGTGTTCACACTGGGGGTGTTCCAGGTCACAGTGTTCACACTGAGGGAGGACACAGTGTTCACACTGGAGGAGGTCACAGTGTTCACACTGGGGGAGGTCCAGGTCACAGTGTTCACACTGGGGGAGGTCACAGTGTTCACACTGGGGAGGTCCAGGTCACAGTGTTCACACTGGGGGAGGTCACAGTGTTCACTCTGAGGGAGGTCACTGTGTTCACACTGGGGGAGGTCACAGAGTTCACACTGGGGGAGGTCTAGATCACAGTGTTCACACTGGGGGAGGTCACAGTGTTCACACTGGGGGAGGTCACAGTGTTCACACTGGGAGAGGTCACAGTGTTCACACTGGGGTAGATCCAGGTCACAGTGTTCACATTGCGGGAGGTCACAGTGTTCGCACTGGGGGAGGTCCAGGTCAGAGTGTTCACACTGAGGGAGGTCATAGTGTTCACACTGGGGGAGGTCACAGTGTTCACACTGGGGGAGGCCACAGTGTTCACACTGGGGGAAGTCACAGTGTTCACACTGGGCGTGGTCACAGTGTTCACACTGGGGGAGGTCACAGTGTTCACACTGGGGGAGGTCACAGTGTTCACACTGGGGGAGGTCACAGTGTTCACACTGGGGGAGGTCACAGTGTTCACACTGAGGGAGGTCCAGGTCACAGAGTTCACACTGGGGGAGGTCACAGTGTTCACACTGAGGGAGGACCAGGTCACAGAGTTCACACTGTGGGAGGTCACTGTGTTCACACTGGGGGAGGTCACAGTGTTCACACTGAGGAAGGACACAGTGTTCTCACTGGGGGAGGTCACAGTGTTCACACTGGGGGAGGTCACAGTGTTCACACTGGGGGAGGTCCAGGTCACAGTGTTCAGACTGGGGGAGGTCCAGGTCTGAGTGTTCACACTGAGGGAGGTCACAGTGTTCACACTGGACGGAGGTCACAGTTTTCACACTGGGGGAGGTCACAGTGTTCACACTGGCGGAGGTCCAGGTCAGTGTTCACACTGGGGGAGGTCACGGTGTTCACTCTGAGGGAGGTCACTGTGTTCACACTGGGGAGGTCACAGTGTTCAAACTGGGGGAGGTCACAGTGTTCACACTGGGGGAGGTCACAGTGTTCACACTGGGGGAGGTCCAGATCACAGTGTTCACACTGGGGGAGGTCACAGTGTTCACACTGGGGGAGGTCACAGTGTTCACACTGGGGGAGGTCACAGTTTTCACACTGGGGAAGGTCCAGATCACGGTGTTCACACTGGGGGAGGTCACATTGTTCACACTGGGGGAGGTCACCGTGTTCACAGTGAGTGAGGTCACAGTGTTCACACTGGGGGAGTTCCAGGTCACAGTGTTCGCACTGGGGGAGGTCACCGTGTTCACAGTGGGGGAGGTCACAGTGTTCACACTGGGGGAGGTCACAGTGTTCACACTGAGGGAGGAGACAGTGTTCTCACTGGAGGAGATCACAGTGTTCACAATGGGGGAGGTCACAGTGTTCACACTGAGGGAGGACACAGTGTTCTCACTGGGGGAGGTCACAGTGTTCACCCTGGGGGAGGTCACAGTGTTCACACTGGGGAGGTCCAGGTCACAGTGTTCACACTGGGGGAGGTCCAGGTCTGAGTGTTCACACTGAGGGAGGTCACAGTGTTCACACTGGACGGAGGTCACAGTTTTCACACTGGGGGAGGTCACAGTGTTCACACTGGCGGAGGTCCAGGTCAGTGTTCACACTGGGGGAGGTCACGGTGTTCACTCTGAGGGAGGTCACTGTGTTCACACTGGGGAGGTCACAGTGTTCAAACTGGGGGAGGTCACAGTGTTCACACTGGGGGAGGTCACAGTGTTCACACTGGGGGAGGTCCAGATCACAGTGTTCACACTGGGGGAGGTCACAGTGTTCACACTGGGGGAGGTCACAGTGTTCACACTGGGGGAGGTCACAGTTTTCACACTGGGGAAGTTCCAGATCACGGTGTTCACACTGGGGGAGGTCATATTGTTCACACTGGGGGAGGTCACCGTGTTCACAGTGAGTGAGGTCACAGTGTTCACACTGGGGGAGTTCACAGTGTTCACACTGAGGGAGGTCACAGTGTTCACAGTGGGGCAGGTCACAGTGTTCACACTGAGGGAGGTCACAGTGTTCACACTGGGGAGGTCCAGGTCACAGTGTTCACACTGGGGGAGGTCACAGTGTTCACTCTGAGGGAGGTCCAGGTCACAGTGTTCACACTGGGGGAGGTCACAGTGTTCACACTGGGGAGGTCCAGGTCACAGTGTTCACACTGGGGGAGGTCACAGTGTTCACTCTGAGGGAGGTCACTGTGTTCACACTGGGGGAGGTCACAGAGTTCACACTGGGGGAGGTCCAGATCACAGTGTTTACACTGGGGGAGGTCACAGTGTTCACACTGGGGGAGGTCACAGTGTTCACACTGGGAGAGGTCACAGTGTTCACACTGGGTTAGATCCAGGTCACAGTGTTCACATTGCGGGTGGTCACAGTGTTCGCACTGGGGGAGGTCCAGGTCACAGTGTTTACACTGGGGGAGGTCACAGTGTTCAATCTGAGGGAGGTCGCTGTGTTCACACTGGGGGAGGTCACAGTGTTCACATTGGGGGAGGTCCAGGTCACAGTGTTTACACTGGGGGAGGTCACAGTGTTCACACTGGGGGAGGTCCAGGTCACAGTGTTCACACTGGGGGAGGTCCAGGTCACAGTGTTCACACTGGGGGAGGTCACAGTGTTCAATCTGAGGGAGGTCGCTGTGTTCACACTGGGGGAGGTCACAGTGTTCACACTGGGGGAGGTCCAGATCACAGTGTTCACACTGGGGGATGTCACAGTGTTCACACTGGGGGAGGTCACAGTGTTCACACTGGGGGAGGTCACAGTGTTCACACTGGGGTAGATCCAGGTCACAGTGTTCACATTGCGGGAAGTCACAGTGTTCACACGCGGGGAGATCCAGGTCACAGTGTTCACACTGGGGCACATCACAGTGTTCACACTGGGGGAGGCCACAGTGTTCACACTGGGGGAGGCCACAGTGTTCACACTGGGGGAAGTCACAGTGTTCACACTGGGCGTGGTCACAGTGTTCACACTGGGGGAGGTCACAGTGTTCACACTGGGGGAGGTCACAGTGTTCACACTGGGGGAGGTCACAGTGTTCACACTGAGGGAGGTCCAGGTCACAGAGTTCACACTGGGGGAGGTCACAGTGTTCACACTGAGGGAGGACCAGGTCACAGAGTTCACACTGGGGGAGGTCACTGTGTTCACACTGGGGGAGGTAACAGTGTTCACACTGAGGAAGGACACAGTGTTCTCACAGGGGGAGGTCACAGTGTTCACACTGGGGGAAGTCACAGTGTTCACACTGGGGGAGGTCATAGTGTTCACACTGGGGGAGGTCCAGGTCACAGTGTTCACACTGGGGGAGGTCCAGGTCTGAGTGTTCACACTGAGGGAGGTCACAGTGTTCACACTGGGGGAGGTCACAGTGTTCACACTGGGGGAGGTCACAGTGTTCACACTGGTGGAGGTCCAGGTCACAGTGTTCGCACTGGGGGAGGTCCAGGTCTGAGTGTTCACACTGGGGGAGGTCACAGTGTTCACACTGGGGAAGGTCACAGTGTTCACACTGGGGGAGGTCACAGTGTTCACACTGGGGGAGGTCACAGTGTTCACTCTGGGGATCGTCACAGTGTTCACACTGAGGGAGGTCACTGTGTTCACACTGGGGGAGGTCACAGTGTTCACACTGAGGGAGGTTCAGGTCACAGAGTTCACACTGAGGGAGGTCACAGTGTTCACACTGAGGGAGGTCCAGGTCACAGAGTTGACACTGGGGGAGGTCACTGTGTTCACACTGGGGGAGGTCACAGTGTTCACACTGAGGGAGGGCACAGTGTTCTCACTGGGGGAGGTCACAGTGTTCACACTGGGGGAAGTCACAGTGTTCACACTGGTGGAGGTCACAGTGCTCACACTGGGAGAGGTCCAGGTCACAGTGTTCACACTGGGGGAGGTCCAGGTCTGAGTGTTCACACTGAGGGAGGTCACAGTGTTCACACTGGGGGAAGTCACAGTGTTCACACTGGGGGAGGTCACAGTGTTCACACTGGGCACGGTCACAGTGTTCACACTGGTGGAGGTCCAGGTCACAGTGTTCGCACTGGGGGAGGTCCAGGTCTGAGTGTTCACACTGGGGGAGGTCACAGTGTTCACTCTGAGGGAGATCACTGTGTTCACACTGGGGAGGTCACAGTGTTCAAACTGGGGGAGGTCACAGTGTTCACACTGGGGGAGGTCACAGTGTTCACACTGGGGGAGGTCCAGATCACAGTGTTCACACTGGGGGAGGTCACAGTGTTCACACTGGGGGAGGTCACAGTGTTCACACTGGGGGAGGTCACAGTGTTCACACTGGGGGAGGTCACAGTGTTCACAATGGGGGAGGTCACAGTGTTCAAACTGGGGGAGGTCCAGGTCACATTGTTCACACTGGGAGAGGTCACAGTGTTCACACTGGGGGAGGTCACAGTGTTCACACTGGGGGAGGTCACAGTTTTCACACTGGGGAAGGTCCAGATCACGGTGTTCACACTGGGGGAGGTCATATTGTTCACACTGGGGGAGGTCACCGTGTTCACAGTGAGTGAGGTCACAGTGTTCACACTGGGGGAGTTCACAGTGTTCACACTGAGGGAGGTCACAGTGTTCACAGTGGGGCAGGTCACAGTGTTCACACTGAGGGAGGTCACAGTGTTCACACTGGGGAGGTCCAGGTCACAGTGTTCACACTGGGGGAGGTCACAGTGTTCACTCTGAGGGAGGTCCAGGTCACAGTGTTCACACTGGGGGAGGTCACAGTGTTCACACTGGGGAGGTCCAGGTCACAGTGTTCACACTGGGGGAGGTCACAGTGTTCACTCTGAGGGAGGTCACTGTGTTCACACTGGGGGAGGTCACAGAGTTCACACTGGGGGAGGTCCAGATCACAGTGTTCACACTGGGGGAGGTCACAGTGTTCACACTGGGGGAGGTCACAGTGTTCACACTGGGAGAGGTCACAGTGTTCACACTGGGTTAGATCCAGGTCACAGTGTTCACATTGCGGGAGGTCACAGTGTTCGCACTGGGGGAGGTCCAGGTCACAGTGTTTACACTGGGGGAGGTCACAGTGTTCAATCTGAGGGAGGTCGCTGTGTTCACACTGGGGGAGGTCACAGTGTTCACATTGGGGGAGGTCCAGGTCACAGTGTTTACACTGGGGGAGGTCACAGTGTTCACACTGGGGGAGGTCCAGGTCACAGTGTTCACACTGGGGGAGGTCCAGGTCACAGTGTTCACACTGGGGGAGGTCACAGTGTTCAATCTGAGGGAGGTCGCTGTGTTCACACTGGGGGAGGTCACAGTGTTCACACTGGGGGAGGTCCAGATCACAGTGTTCACACTGGGGGAGGTCACAGTGTTCACACTGGGGAGGTCCAGGTCACAGTGTTCACACTGGGGGAGGTCACAGTGTTCACTCTGAGGGAGGTCACTGTGTTCACACTGGGGGAGGTCACAGAGTTCACACTGGGGGAGGTCCAGATCACAGTGTTCACACTGGGGGAGGTCACAGTGTTCACACTGGGGGAGGTCACAGTGTTCACACTGGGAGAGGTCACAGTGTTCACACTGGGTTAGATCCAGGTCACAGTGTTCACATTGCGGGAGGTCACAGTGTTCGCACTGGGGGAGGTCCAGGTCACAGTGTTTACACTGGGGGAGGTCACAGTGTTCAATGTGAGGGAGGTCGCTGTGTTCACACTGGGGGAGGTCACAGTGTTCACATTGGGGGAGGTCCAGGTCACAGTGTTTACACTGGGGGAGGTCACAGTGTTCACACTGGGGGAGGTCCAGGTCACAGTGTTCACACTGGGGGAGGTCCAGGTCACAGTGTTCACACTGGGGGAGGTCACAGTGTTCAATCTGAGGGAGGTCGCTGTGTTCACACTGGGGGAGGTCACAGTGTTCACACTGGGGGAGGTCCAGATCACAGTGTTCACACTGGGGGATGTCACAGTGTTCACACTGGGGGAGGTCACAGTGTTCACACTGGGGGAGGTCACAGTGTTCACACTGGGGTAGATCCAGGTCACAGTGTTCACATTGCGGGAAGTCACAGTGTTCACACGCGGGGAGATCCAGGTCACAGTGTTCACACTGGGGCACATCACAGTGTTCACACTGGGGGAGGCCACAGTGTTCACACTGGGGGAGGTCACAGTGTTCACACTGGGGGAGGCCACAGTGTTCACACTGGGGGAAGTCACAGTGTTCACACTGGGCGTGGTCACAGTGTTCACACTGGGGGAGGTCACAGTGTTCACACTGGGGGAGGTCACAGTGTTCACACTGGGGGAGGTCACAGTGTTCACACTGGGGGAGGTCACAGTGTTCACACTGAGGGAGGTCCAGGTCACAGAGTTCACACTGGGGGAGGTCACAGTGTTCACACTGAGGGAGGACCAGGTCACAGAGTTCACACTGGGGGAGGTCACTGTGTTCACACTGGGGGAGGTCACAGTGTTCACACTGAGGGAGGTCCAGGTCACTGTGTTCACACTGGGGGAGGTCATAGTGTTCACACTGGGGGAGGTCCAGGTCACAGTGTTCACACTGGGGGAGGTCCAGGTCTGAGTGTTCACACTGAGGGAGGTCACAGTGTTCACACTGGGGGAGGTCACAGTGTTCACACTGGTGGAGGTCCAGGTCACAGTGTTCGCACTGGGGGAGGTCCAGGTCTGAGTGTTCACACTGGGGGAGGTCACAGTGTTCACACTGGGGAAGGTCACAGTGTTCACACTGGGGGAGGTCACAGTGTTCACACTGGGGGAGGTCACAGTGTTCACTCTGGGGATCGTCACAGTGTTCACACTGAGGGAGGTCACTGTGTTCACACTGGGGGAGGTCACAGTGTTCAAACTGAGGGAGGTTCAGGTCACAGAGTTCACACTGGGGGAGGTCACAGTGTTCACACTGAGGGAGGTCCAGGTCACAGAGTTGACACTGGGGGAGGTCACTGTGTTCACACTGGGGGAGGTCACAGTGTTCACACTGAGGGAGGGCACAGTGTTCTCACTGGGGGAGGTCACAGTGTTCACACTGGGGGAAGTCACAGTGTTCACACTGGTGGAGGTCACAGTGCTCACACTGGGAGAGGTCCAGGTCACAGTGTTCACACTGGGGGAGGTCCAGGTCTGAGTGTTCACACTGAGGGAGGTCACAGTGTTCACACTGGGGGAAGTCACAGTGTTCACACTGGGGGAGGTCACAGTGTTCACACTGGGGGAGGTCACAGTGTTCACACTGGTGGAGGTCCAGGTCACAGTGTTTGCACTGGGGGAGGTCCAGGTCTGAGTGTTCACACTGGGGGAGGTCACAGTGTTCACACTGGGGGAGGTCCAGGTCAGTGTTCACACTGAGGGAGGTCACGGTGTTCACTCTGAGGGAGATCACTGTGTTCACACTGGGGAGGTCATAGTGTTCAAACTGGGGGAGGTCACAGTGTTCACACTGGGGGACGTCACAATGTTCACACTGGGGGAGGTCCAGATCACAGTGTTCACACTGGGGGAGGTCACAGTGTTCACACTGGGGGAGGTCACAGTGTTCACACTAGGGGAGGTCACAGTGATCACACTGGGGGAGGTCACAGTGTTCACACTGAGGGAGGTCCAGGTCACAGAGTTGACACTGGGGGAGGTCACTGTGTTCACACTGGGGGAGGTCACAGTGTTCACACTGAGGGAGGGCACAGTGTTCTCACTGGGGGAGGTCACAGTGTTCACACTGGGGGAAGTCACAGTGTTCACACTGGTGGAGGTCACAGTGCTCACACTGGGAGAGGTCCAGGTCACAGTGTTCACACTGGGGGAGGTCCAGGTCTGAGTGTTCACACTGAGGGAGGTCACAGTGTTCACACTGGGGGAAGTCACAGTGTTCACACTGGGGGAGGTCACAGTGTTCACACTGGGGGAGGTCACAGTGTTCACACTGGTGGAGGTCCAGGTCACAGTGTTTGCACTGGGGGAGGTCCAGGTCTGAGTGTTCACACTGGGGGAGGTCACAGTGTTCACACTGGGGGAGGTCCAGGTCAGTGTTCACACTGAGGGAGGTCACGGTGTTCACTCTGAGGGAGATCACTGTGTTCACACTGGGGAGGTCACAGTGTTCAAACTGGGGGAGGTCACAGTGTTCACACTGGGGGACGTCACAATGTTCACACTGGGGGAGGTCCAGATCACAGTGTTCACACTGGGGGAGGTCACAGTGTTCACACTGGGGGAGGTCACAGTGTTCACACTAGGGGAGGTCACAGTGATCACACTGGGGGAGGTCACAGTGTTCACAGTGGGGGAGGTCACAGTGTTCAAACTGGGGGAGGTCCAGGTCACATTGTTCACACTGGGGGAGGTCACAGTGTTCACACTGGGGGAGGTCACAGTTTTCACACTGGGGAAGGTCCAGATCACGGTGTTCACACTGGGGGAGGTCAAATTGTTCACACTGGGGGAGGTCACCGTGTTCACAGTGAATGAGGTCACAGTGTTCACACTGGGGGAGTTCCAGGTCACAGTGTTCGCACTGGGGGAGGTGACCGTGTTCACACTGGGGGAGGTCACAGTGTTCACACTGAGGGAGGCCACAGTGTTCACAGTGGGGGAGGTCACAGTGTTCACACTGAGGGAGGACACAGTGTTCTCACTGGAGGAGGTCACAGTGTTCACAATGGGGGAGGTCACAGTGTTCACACTGAGGGAGGACACAGTGTTCTCACTGGGGGAGGTCACAGTGTTCACACTGGGGGAGGTCCAGGTCACAGTGTTCAGACTGGGGGAGGTCCAGGTCTGAGTGTTCACACTGAGGGAGGTCACAGTGTTCACACTGGACGGAGGTCACAGTTTTCACACTGGGGGAGGTCACAGTGTTCACACTGGCGGAGGTCCAGGTCAGTGTTCACACTGGGGGAGGTCACGGTGTTCACTCTGAGGGAGGTCACTGTGTTCACACTGGGGAGGTCACAGTGTTCAAACTGGGGGAGGTCACAGTGTTCACACTGGGGGAGGTCACAGTGTTCACACTGGGGGAGGTCCAGATCACAGTGTTCACACTGGGGGAGGTCACAGTGTTCACACTGGGGGAGGTCACAGTGTTCACACTGGGGGAGGTCACAGTTTTCACACTGGGGAAGGTCCAGATCACGGTGTTCACACTGGGGGAGGTCACAGTGTTCACACTGGGGGTGTTCCAGGTCACAGTGTTCGCACTGGGGGACGTCACCGTGTTCACACTGGGGGAGGTCACAGTGTTCACAGTGGGGGAGGTCACAGTGTTCACACTGAGGGAGGACACAGTGTTCTCACTGGAGGAGGTCACAGTGTTCACACTGGGGGAGGTCCAGGTCACAGTGTTCACACTGGGGGAGGTCACAGTGTTCACACTGGGGAGGCCCAGGTCACAGTGTTCACACTGGGGGAGGTCACAGTGTTCACTCTGAGGGAGGTCACTGTGTTCACACTGGGGGAGGTCACAGTGTTCACACTGGGGGAGGTCCAGATCACAGTGTTCACACTGGGGGAGGTCACAGTGTTCACACTGGGGGAGCTCACAGTGTTCACATTGCGGGAGGTCACAATGTTCACACTCGGGGAGGCCACAGTGTTCACACTGGGGGAGGTCAGAGTGTTCACACTGGGGTGGTCACAGTGTTCACATTGCGGGAGGTCACAATGTTCACACTCGGGGAGGTCACATTGTACACACTGGGGGAGGTCACAGTGTTCACACTGAGGGAGGTCACAGTGTTCACATTGCGGGAGGTCACAATGTTCACACTCGGGGAGGGCACAGTGTTCACACTGGGGGAGGTCACAGTGTTCACAATGGGGGAAGTCACAGTGTCCACACTGGGCGCGGTCACAGTGTTCACACTGGGGGAGGTCACAGTTTTCACACTGGGGAGGTCACAGTGTTCACACTGGGGGAAGTCACAGTGTTCACAGTGGGGGAGGTCCAGGTCACAGTGTTCACACTGGGGGAGGTCACATTGTTCAAACTGGGGGAGGTCCAGGTCACAGTGTTCACACTGGGGGAGGTCACAGTGTTCACACTGGGGGAGGTCACAGTGTTCACACTGCGGGAGGTCAACGTGTTCACAGTGAGTGAGGTCACAGTGTTCACACTGGGGGAGTACACAGTGTTCACACTGAGGGAAGTCACAGTGTTCACACTGGGGGTGGTCACAGTGTTCACAGTGGGGGAGGTCCAGGTCACAGTGTTCGCACTGGAGGAGGAGACCGTGTTCACAGTGAGTGAGGTCACAGGTTTCACGCTGGGGGAGGTCACAGTGTTCACACTGGGGGAGGTCACAGTGTGCACACTGGGGAGGTCACAGTGTTCACAGTGGGGGAGGTCACAGTGTTCATACTGAGGGAGGACACAGTGTTCTCACTGGGGGAGGTCACAGTGTTCACACTGGGGGACGTCACAGTGTTCACACTGGGGAGGTCACATTGTTCACACTGGGGGAGGTCACCGTGTTCACACTGGAGGAGGTCCAGGTCACAGTGTTCACACTGGGGGAGGTCACAGTGTTCACACTGGGGGAGGTCCAGGTCACAGTGTTCACACTGGGGGAGGTCACAGTGTTCACACTGGGGGAGGTCCAGGTCACAATGTTCACACTCGGGGAGGGCACAGTGTTCACACTGGGGGAGGTCACAGAGTTCACACTGGGGGAACTCACATTGTTCACACTGGGGAGGTCACAGTGTTCACACTGGGGGAAGTCACAGTGTTCAAACTGGGGGAGGTCCAGGTCACAGTGTTCACACTGGGGGAGGTTACAGTGTTCACACTGGGGGAGGTCACCGTGTTCACAGTGAGTGAGGTCACAGTGTTCACACTGGGGGACGCCACAGTGTTCACACTGGTGTAGGTCACAGTGTTCACACTGGGGGCGGTCCAGGTCACAGAGTTCACACTGGGGGATGTCACAGTGTTCACACTGGGGGAGGTCACAGTGTTCACACTGGGGGAGTTCACAGTGTTCACACTGAGGGAAGTCACAGTGTTCACACTGGGGGTGGTCACAGCGCTCACACTGGGGGAGGTCCAGGTCACAGAGTTCACACTGGGGGAGGTCACATTCTTCACACTGGGGGAGGTCACAGTCTTCAAACTGGGGAAGTCACAGTGTTCACACTGGGGGAGGTCCAGGGCACATTGTTCACACTGGGGGAGGTCACAGTGTTCACACTGGTGGAGGTCACAGTGTTCACACTGGGGGACGTCCAGATCACAGTGTTCACACTGGGGGAGGTCACTGTGTGCACACTGGGGGAGGTCACAGTGTTCACAGTGGGGGAGGTCACAGTGTTCACACTGAGGGAGGACACAGTGTTCTCACTGGGGGAGGTCACAGTGTTCACACTGGGGGACGTCACAGTGTTCACACTGGATGAGGTCACATTGTTCGCACTGGGGGATGTCCAGGTCAGAGTGTTCACACTGAGGGAGGTCACTGTGTTCACACTGGGGGAGGTCACAGTGTACACACTGGGGGAGGTCACAGTGTTCACACTGGGGGAGGTCACAGTGTTCACACTGGGGGAGGTCACTGTGTTCACACTGGGGGTGGTCCAGGTCACAGTGTTCACACTGTGGGAGGTCACAGTGTTCACACTGGGGGAGGTCACAGTGTTCACACTGGGGGAGGTCCAGGGCAGTGTTCACACTGGGGGAGGTCACAGTGTTCACATTGGGGGAGGTCACAGTGTTCACACTGCGGGAGGTCCAGGTCACAGTGTTCACACTGGGGGAGGTCACAGAGTTCACTCAGAGGGAGGTCACTGTGTTCACACTGGGGGAGGTCATAGTGTTCACACTGGGGGCGGTCCAGGTCACAGTGTTCACACTGAGGGAGGTCACAGTGTTCACACTGGGGGAGGTCACAGTGTACACACTGCGGGAGGTCACAATGTTCACACTGGGGGACGTCACAGTGTTCACACTGGGGGAGGTCACAGTGTTCACACTGGGGGACGTCACAGTGTTCACACTGGGGGATGTCCAGGTCAGAGTGCTCACACTGAGGGAGGTCACAGTGTTCACACTGGGGGAGGTCACAGTATTCACACTGGGGGAGGTCACTGTGTTCACACTGGGGGAGGTCACAGTGTTCACACTGGGGGAGGTCACAGTGTTCACACTGGGCACGGTCACAGTGTTCACACTGGGGGAGGTCACAGTGTTCACACTCGGGGAGATCCAGGTCACAGTGTTCACACAGGGGCAGGTCACAGTGTTCACATTGGGGGAGGTCACAGTGTTCACACTGGGGGAGATCTCAGTGTTCACACTGGGGGAGGTCACAATGTTCACACTGGAGCAGGTCACGGTGTTCACACTGGGGGAGGCCACAGTGTTCACACTGGGGGAGGTCACATGATTCACAATGGGGGAGGTCACAGTGTTCACACTGGAGGAGGTCACAGTTTTCACACTGGGGGAAGTCACAGTGTTCACACTGGGCGCGGTCACAGTGTTCACATTGGGGGAGGTCAAAGTGTTCACACTGGGCGCGGTCACATGTTCACACTGGGGGAGGTCACAGTGTTCACACTGGGGGAGGTCACAGTGTTCAAACTGGGGGAGGTCCAGGTCACAGAGTTCACACTGGGGGAGGTCACAGTGTTCACACTGGTGGAGGTCACAGTGTTCACACTGGGGGAGGTACAGATCACAGTGTTCACACTGGTGGAGGTCTCAGTGTTCACACTGGGGGAGGTCACAGTGTTCACACTGGGGGAGTTCACAGTGCTCACACTGAGGGAGGTCACAGTGTTCACACTGGGGGAGGTCCAGGTCACAGAGTTCACACTGGGGGAGGTCACAGTCGTCAAACTGGGGGAGGTCACAGTGTTCACACTGGGGGAAGTCACAGTGCTCACACTGAGGGAGGTCACAGTGTTCACACTGGGGGAGGTCCAGGTCACAGAGTTCACACTGGGGGAGGTCACAGTCTTCAAACTGGGGGAGGTCACAGTGTTCAAACTGGGGGAGGTCCAGGGCACATTGTTCACACTGGGGGAGGTCACAGTGTTGTCACTGGTGGAGGTCACAGTGTTCACACTGAGGGAGGTCACAGTGTTCTCACTGGGGGAGGTCACAGTGTTCACACTGGGGGAGGTCACAGTGTTCACACTGGGGGAGGTCACAGTGTTCACACTGAGGGAGGTCACAGTGTTCACACTGGGGGAAGTCACATTGTTCACACTGGGGGAGGTCACAGTGTTCACACTGGGGGTGGTCCAGGTCACAGTGTTCACACTGGGGGATGTCACAGTGTTCACACTGGGGGAGGTCCAGGTCAGTGTTCACACTGGGGGAGGTCCAGGTCACAGTGTTCACACTGGGGGAGGTCACAGTGTTCACTCTGAGGTAGGTCACTGTGTTCACACTGGGGGAGGTCCTGATCACAGTGTTCAAACTGGGGGAAGTCACAGTGTTCACACTGGGGGAGGTCACCGTGTTCACACTGGGGGAGGTCACAGTGTTCACACTGGGGTAGGTCCAGGTCACAGTGTTCACATTGCGGGAGGTCACAGTGTTCACACTGGGGGAGGTCACAGTGTTCACACTGGGGGAGGTCACAGTGTTCACACTAGGGGAGGTCACAGTGTTCACACTGGGGGAGGTCACAGTGTTCACACTGGGGGAAGTCACAGTGTTCACACTGGGCACGGTCACAGTGTTCACACTGGGGAAGGTCACAGTGTTCACACTGGGGCAGGTCACAGAGTTCACACTGGGGGAGGCCACAGTGTTCACACTTGGAGCGGTCACAGTGTTCACACTGGGGGTGGTCACAGTGTTCACACTGGGGGAGGTCACAGTATTCACACTGGGGGAAATCACAGTGTTCACACTGGGGGAGGTCACAGTGTTCACACTGGGGGAGGTCACAGTGTTCACACTGGGGGAGGTCACTATGTTCACACTGAGGGAGGATACAGCGTTCACAATGAGGGAGGTCACTGTGTTCACACTGGGGGAGGTCACAGTGTTCACACTGGGGGAGGTCCAGGTCACAGAGTTCACACTGAGGGAGGTCCATGTCACAGAGTTCACACTGGGGGAGGTCACTGTGTTCACACTGGTGGAGGTCACAGTGTTCACACTGAGGGAGGACACAGTGTTCTCACTGGGGGAGGTCACAGTGTTCTCACTGTGGGAGGTCACAGTGTTCGCACTGGGGGAGGTCCAGGTCTGAGTGTTCACACTGGGGGAGGTCACAGTGTTCACACTGGGGGAGGTCACAGTGTTCACACTGGGGGAGGTCACAGTGTTCACACTGGGGGAGGTCACAGTGTTCACACTGGGGGAGGTCACACTGGGCGAAGTCACAGTGTTCAAACTGGGGGAGGTCCAGGTCACATTGTTCACACTGGGGGAGGTCCCTGTGTTCACACTGGGGGAGGTCACAGTGTTCAAACTGGGTGAGGTCCAGGTCACATTGTTCACACTGGGGGAGGTCACAGTGTTCACGCTGGGGGAGATCACAGTGTTCACATTGGGGAAGGTCCAGATCACAGTGTTCACACTGGGGGTGGTCACATTGTTTACACTGGGGGATTTCCAGGTCACAGTGTTCACAGTGGGGGAGGTCACAGTGTTCACACTGAGGGAGAACACAGTGTTTTCACTGGGGGAGGTCAGAGTGTTCACACTGGGGGACGTCACAGAGTTCACACTGAGGGAGGTCACAGTGTTCACACTGGGGGAGGTCACAGTGTTCACAGTGGGGGAGGTCCAGGTCAGAGTGTTCACACTGAGGGAGGTTACAGTGTTCACACTGGGGGAGGTCACAGTGTTCACACTGGGGGATTCCAGATCACAGTGTTCACACGGGGGGAGGTCACAGTGTTCACTCTGAGGGAGGTCACTGTGTTCACACTGGGGGAGGTCACAGTGTTCACACTGGGGGAGGTCACAGTGTTCACACTGGGGGAGGTCCAGGTCACAGTGTTCACACTGTGGGAGTTCCAGGTCACAGTGTTCACACTGGGGGAGGTCACAGTGTTCACTCTGTGGGAGGTCACAGTGTTCACACTGGGGGAGGTCACAGTGTTCACACTGGGGGAAGTCCAGGTCACAGTGTTCACACTGGGGGAGGTCCAGGTCACAGTGTTCACACTGGGGGAGGTCACAGTGTTCACACTGGGGGAGGTCACAGTGTTCACTCTGAGGGAGGTCACTGTGTTCACACTGGGGGAGGTCACAGTGTTCACACTGGGGGAGGTCACAGTGTTCACACTGTGGGAGGTCCAGATCACAGTGTTCACACTGGGGGAGGTCACAGTGTTCACACTGGGGCACGTCACAGTGTTCACACTGGGGGAGGTCACAGTGTTCACACTGGGGGAGGTCACAGTGTTCACACTGGGGGAGGTTACAGTGTTCACACTGGGGGAGGTCACAGTGTTCAAACTGGGTGAGGTCCAGGTCACATTGTTCACACTGGGGGAGGTCACAGTGTTCACGCTGGGGGAGATCACAGTGTTCACATTGGGGAAGGTCCAGATCACAGTGTTCACACTGGGGGTGGTCACATTGTTTACACTGGGGGATTTCCAGGTCACAGTGTTCACAGTGGGGGAGGTCACAGTGTTCACACTGAGGGAGAACACAGTGTTTTCACTGGGGGAGGTCAGAGTGTTCACACTGGGGGACGTCACAGAGTTCACACTGAGGGAGGTCACAGTGTTCACACTGGGGGAGGTCACAGTGTTCACAGTGGGGGAGGTCCAGGTCAGAGTGTTCACACTGAGGGAGGTTACAGTGTTCACACTGGGGGAGGTCACAGTGTTCACACTGGGGGATTCCAGATCACAGTGTTCACACGGGGGGAGGTCACAGTGTTCACTCTGAGGGAGGTCACTGTGTTCACACTGGGGGAGGTCACAGTGTTCACACTGGGGGAGGTCACAGTGTTCACACTGGGGGAGGTCCAGGTCACAGTGTTCACACTGTGGGAGTTCCAGGTCACAGTGTTCACACTGGGGGAGGTCACAGTGTTCACTCTGTGGGAGGTCACAGTGTTCACACTGGGGGAGGTCACAGTGTTCACACTGGGGGAAGTCCAGGTCACAGTGTTCACACTGGGGGAGGTCCAGGTCACAGTGTTCACACTGGGGGAGGTCACAGTGTTCACACTGGGGGAGGTCACAGTGTTCACTCTGAGGGAGGTCACTGTGTTCACACTGGGGGAGGTCACAGTGTTCACACTGGGGGAGGTCACAGTGTTCACACTGTGGGAGGTCCAGATCACAGTGTTCACACTGGGGGAGGTCACAGTGTTCACACTGGGGCACGTCACAGTGTTCACACTGGGGGAGGTCACAGTGTTCACACTGGGGGAGGTCACAGTGTTCACACTGGGGGAGGTTACAGTGTTCACACTGGGGGAGGTCACAGTGTTCACACTGGGGTAGGTCCAGGTCACAGTGTTCACATTGCGGGATGTCACAATGTTCACACTCGTGCGATCCAGGTCACGGTGTTCACACTGGGGCAGGTCACAGTGTTCACACTGGGGGGGGCACAGTGTTCACACTAGGTGAGGTCATAGTGTTCACAATGGGGGCAGTCACAGTGTTCACACTGGGGGAGGTCACAGTGTTCACACTGGGGGAAGTCACAGTGTTCACACTGGGCGCGGTCACAGTGTTCACACTGGGGGAGGTCACAGTGTTCACACTGGGGGAGGTCACAGTGTTCACACTGGGGGAAGTCACAGTGTTCACAGTGGGTGAAGTCACTGTGTTCAAACTGGGTGAGGTCCAGGTCACAGTGTTCACACTGGGGGAGATCACAGTGTTCAAACTGGGGGAGGTCCAGGTCACAGTGTTCACACTGGGGGAGGTCACAGTGTTCACACTGGGGGAGGTCACAGTGTTCATACTGGGGGAGGTCACAGTGTTCACACTGGGGGAGGTCCAGATCACAGTGTTCACACTGGAGGAGGTCACAGTGTTCACACTGGGGGAGGTCACAGTGTTCACACTGGGGGAGGTCACAGTGTTCATACTGGGGGAGGTCACAGTGTTCACACTGGGGGAGATCCAGATCACAGTGTTCACACTGGAGGAGGTCACAGTGTTCACACTGGGGGAGTTCCAGGTCACAGAGTTCGCACTGGGGGAGGTCACCGTGTTCACAGTGAGTGAGGTCACAGTGTTCACACTGGGTAAGGTCACATTGTTCACACTGGGGGAGGTCACAGTGTTCATACTGGGGGACGTCACAGTGTTCACACTGGGGGAGATCACAGTGTGCACACTGGGGGAGGTCGCAGTGTTCACAGTGAGGGAGGTCACAGTGTTCACACTGGGGGAGGTCACAGTGTTCACACTGGGGTAGGTCACAGTGTTCACACTGGGGGAGGTCCAGGTCACAGAGTTCACACTGGGGGAGGTCACAGTGTTCACACTGGGGGAGGTCACAGTGTTCACACTGGGGGAGGTCACAGTGTTGGCACTGAGGGAGGTCCAGGTCACAGATTTCACACTGGGGGAGGTCACAGTGTTCACACTGGGGGAGGTCACAGTGTTCACACTGGGGGAGGTCACAGTGTTCACACTGAGGGAGGTCCAGGTCACAGAGTTCACACTGGGGGAGGTCACTGTGTTCACACTGGGGGAGGTCACAGTGTTCACAATGAGGGAGGGCACAGTGTTCACACTGGGGGAGGTCACAGTGTTCACACTGGGGGACGTCACAGTGTTCACACTGAGGGAGGTCACTGTGTTCACACTGGGGGAAGTCACAGTGGTCACACTGGGGGAGGTCCAGGTCACAGTGTTCACATTGGGGGATATCCTGGTCACAGTGTTCGCACTGGGGGAGGTCCTGGTCACAGTGTTCACACTGGGGGAGGTCACAGTGTTCACACTGGGGGACGTTACTGTGTTCACACTGAGGGAGGTCACTGTGTTCACACTGGGGGACGTTACTGTGTTCACACTGGGGAAGTCCAGGTCACAGTGTTCACACTGGGGGACGTCTCAGGCTTCACACTGGTGTACAATGACAGGTCACTGTGTTCACACTAGGGGAGATCCAGGTGTTGACACTGGCGGAGGTCCAGTCTGGGCCGAGTGAAAGGAATTGGTGCAAAATGTTTGCTTCAAATTCAATAACTAATTTTGTGTAAAGCAGGAGACACTGTGGCTCCTTCAGCGACTGGAAAGTGGACGACGTCAGACTCAGGCCGCGAATATTAACCGCAACATTTCCTGTAGCTGTTGGCCTGTCGACATCTGCAGTGCTTCTAGTTTTAGCCCCATTTGTTGGCACTTGTTTGTATTTTTTCACAATTGTGCAGGAGCTGTTGAATTGTAAATGTGCCCTCATTTGTCACAAATCTGTCCAGCGAGTGGTCATCTTTGAAGAGAGTATTTAATGTCTCAAATCCAGAAATCAGGCACATCTGCCATTCCTTCAAACCCAATCCGGGGAGGAGGAATTTTTGGGACACGCCCCCCCCCCCCCCCCCCCCCCCAGTGGCGTGTTGGTGAAAAAGTGCTCATAGATTTAATAATAATCACTTATTGTCACGAGTTGGCTTTAATAAAGTTACTGTGAAAAGCCCCTAGTCGCCACATTCCGGCGCCTGTTCGGGGAGGCTGATACGGGAATTGAACCCGCGCTGCTGGCATTGTTCTGCATTACAAGTCAGATGTTTAGCCCATTGGTTAAAGGTCACTAACCCGAAACTAACCCTGTCTCTCACAACAGACGTTGCCACCTGCTGAAGTTTCCAACAATTTCTGTTTTTATTTCCGATTTCCAGCATCCAGGAATGTTATTTTTATACTAACATCAATCATATATTTACATAAATGGGAAACACTGATTACACCAAATTCCCTGGGGTGGGGATGGGGCAGTAAGTGCGGAGAGGGTGGCATGGTCACACAGCACTGCTGCCTCACACCGATTCTCACCTTGGCTTTCCTCCGGGGGCTCCGCTTTCCTCCCATAGTCCAAAGACGTGTTAGGTGGGGTTATGAGGTTGCAGGTATAGGGCAGGGAATGGACCTCGGTAGGGTTCTCTTTCAGAGGGTCAGTGCAGACTCGATGGGCTGAATGGCCTCCTTCTGATCTATAAGAATTCTATGAGAGGTTGGACAGGTTGGGTCCTTTTTTATCCGTTGGAGTTTAGAAGATTGAGAGGAGATCTTATTGAAATGTATACGATCTTAAGGGATCTCCACAGGGTGGATGTTGGAAGGACCTTTCTCCTCCTGGGAGAGACGAGAAACAGGACACAAGGTTTGGGTTTGCTATTTCAAACAGATAAGGAGAATTTTCTCTTTTTCAGAGAGGTTGGTGAATCTTTTGTACTCTCTTCCCGGAGTCTGGTGGAGACAGGGTCATTAAATATTCCTGAGGCAGAGGTAGATAGATTTCAGAGTAACAAGAGTGATTGGGAGAAGGTGCAATGTTGAGTTGAGATTAGCCATGGTGGAACAGGCTAGAGGGGTGAAGGGTTTAGTCCTGCTTCTAATGGTTGGAATGTATTCCTGAGAATGCAATTGTGCCAAATAAATGTGGTACAGAAAAGATTTTTCAGAGTGACTTCGCTGTTGTGATTGGTGTTTGTTTAATTTAATTTTATCCCACAACAATAAAGTCTGTGTGCGAAGCAAGGTGTCACTTCTTATTATCTTTATCATGTGTTTATCAATACAGCCTGAAAAACGCCTAAAAATGTCAAATCTCTTTGCTGAGGAATAGTTTTGATACAAACACCCATATTGTAAAATTGTCCCAATCCAGGGGAGCTGCCGGGAATGGTGCTTTCACACACCACAACCTGAGCAGTTTAACACAAGGACTGCAGCCATTCTGAGGAAAAGGCTCCTCAAGGGCAATTACGGATGGGCTGTAAATGATGGCTTTGGCAGTGACGTCTGTATTCCAGCCAGAATTCTTTTTACAAAGCTCCTCTTTAAACAAATGACATCAAAGCTGCATTTTGTTGACTTCAGATGGTCAGTCAGATGCAGTCAGTCCCGGCATTCCTAAAGGAACGTTTCTCCTGGAATCACTTCCCTGTTTGTGTGGAAATAAACAAATTGGAACCGATAGGGATGGCAATATCACTGGTGTGTAATTCAAACAATTAGAATCAGAGAATGACTACAGAGCAAAAAAGCAGGCCACTCGGCCCATCAAGTCTGCACCGACCCTCTGGAATAGAAATCTACCTGGACCCAGTCCCCATAATCCCACCTAAACTATACAGGGGCAATTTAACATGGCAATCCGCCAAACCTGCACATCATCATTGAAACAAGTTTTGCTTCTAATGCATTGCAGCAGGAAGAGGCCATTCGGCCCTTCGAGCCTGCTTCCCCATTCATTATGATCATAGCTGATCATCCAACTCAAAGCCTGATCCAGCCGACGTTATCTCCAATGTCTACTGAAAACAATAACTATTGGAGTTTGTAGCAATGCAGCATCAGGGGGTCTGGATAATTAAACTATATTCAGAATAATCTAGAGTATTATAAAGATTATTATTAATAACTAATCAAACTCTTCCCCGCTCAAAATGTGATCTCAGAATGAGCGAGAATGACTGAGAGATTGCAGAGGTCTCCCCGGATCTCCTCTCCAGTCTGAGGGAAACCCTTTCTTCAGAGGCCCCTGCGTCTCTTAGTCTTCACCTCTTGTAGGAATCACACCTAAAAACTGGACAATTCTCAATTTCCGCCAACTTCTTTCTGAAGGGCTAAATGAAGCTTCCTCCCTGGCACCTGCGATTATTCACAAATACCAGGCTCCTGGTGTGTTCCTCGCTCACACACAATACATAGTTACGCAGTGAGAACATTAACATGTGCTTTAATAACCCGAGCACGTCCCCCCGTGGTTTACTGTACATTCAGCAAATTCAAACATCCCCCAATGTTTCACATTGAAGACAGCAAAGCAAATCGGACAGAACACATCTGCATTGAATCAGCTCGAGACTGATATTTGAAAGGTTCTTTAATCTGATGATAGCCACACTCCCCCCCCCCCCCCCCTCAGAGCAATTAGACCCTTCACATCACCCCAAGTTTGCCCGCAGCCCAGCCTGGAGAGCTGATATCAGCCTGCACCAACTCTGCGGCACAAGCACACCATTTACACATTGTGAAGCTTCCAGCCCGCGCTGTGTGTGAAACCTGCTCAGAGCTGATGTGAAAATGGCACTTTTGAGATTTGATGACACATTCGCCGCTCTGACATAGGCAGGGGGCAGACACACACATTTAAACTCGTCCCACTTTGAACACCCATCTAATCTTATTTACACTTCACAGAATCTAAGTAATAAAGAGATGATGAAGGATAATGGCAGGGTCTTCAACACCAATCTCAGATTCAGGGACAAATCAGAGGATTACATGATTTGAACAGTATAAAGGGCGCTGGCCCCGGAGGATTAAAGGTGTAATTTAAAACAGACAATTTTATTTCATTAAACACACGAGGTTCTCATTGATAAATTGCCTTTGACAAAGATGGAATGACAACAAACAGCTCCTGGGCTGGTTTGGAACACTCTGTGTCGACATTATTGTAAAATTGTAAACGATACTGCAAATCCTGCCGGCGCTTCTCTCTCTCAACAATCAGAACCTAATTGTTTTGTGGGTTAAAATTTAAAATGCCCGAAACCCGATTAAACTAATGTTTCCTATGCTCTCCTATTCTAAGCTCCTATGCACAACTTGAATACATTTCTCCAGCGTTCTTGAAATAATGATTTGCACTCAGAGAAATCAACTGCATCGCGTAGGATCGAACGATCGATCAGTTATTAGACAATCCGACACCATTATTGAAAATGTACATTCATTGCCAGAAACAGCCCACATCACAGCAAGAATCTGGAAACACAGAGAGGGAGAGAGAGACGGACAGTAGAAAGATTTGACCTTTTATTAATACTTTGCGGAAATGGCCCTGTTAAGGAGAGAGGTACAACATATATTTATATTTGTATATATTCAATTAAGAAAAAAATATTGAGGTCTGTCATTCAAAGTTGCAAACAAGATCTGTAGTGATTTATAAATGTCCTCACAGGAGGCAGTTTACATATTTCCATGCAGAGCGAGCAATACATTCACCAAGAAAGTAAAAGAGTCCTTTAACATGGAACATGGCAGCCAATTAGCATTTACTTCAGATACAGAGAGCACACAGATACTGGTCGCCTTTTTGGGGGGCAATCTCGAGATATTTGGCACGGTCGTGACGATACTTCCTGCGATATAGACAGTATATTCCTGCCACGATAACAAAACACATTGCATGGATCGCACTAAAGGATATACATTGTTGTTTATAAATCCTAATATAGAAAATATTTCACTTTAAATTCAGCCGCATTATATCGCAACAAGAAAATAAATCAAGCTGCACAGTTTTTAAATAAAAAAAGAAACAGCATTTCTCCATTCCTATAAAATATGTTTTATCTTAAACATTCCCCAACAATGCAATAAAGGAGAATAAAAATAATGTTTTACATTCAAGGTGCACAGAATTACAGTATTTGCAAGATAATGTAAACAAGGTGCTCCATTCATAACAAAGTACCGCTAGCAATACAATACAAAGATTTGATTGATAGACATTAACGTGCTTGGTACAGCATTCCCTCGCTCCATTGTTGACTGCACATCTTCACCCTGACAAGTCTGTTACTACAGACATCCTGCACATCGGCTTTCAAACAATTTCACTGGGACTGGGAGCTCATAGCCAAGCAATCTTTGCACATGACATGGGAAGGGTTCATTCTTGTACAAACAACTCCTCAATTCCCCCCTCCGAACTGCCCTCAGATTCTGCCTCCAAGCGTCAGATACAATAGTTTGATTTTAAGCATCGTGGATCACAGCTTTTATAAGTAAAGGTTAGTTCTGCGTCTCAAAGTGCTCGCTTTTCTCGCCAACGAAAAGGTGGGACTGGTTTAAATGTTTTTCTCACTGTTGGACACAGGAATCCTTCGGATTGTTTTAAACACCCGGAGGGGATTTCTCTGACATATTGAGCACGTCGTCAATTCTGTCATCTTCGATAACAACTGCAATGTAGACAAAACAATTCATGTTTCTTTCAGTAATCTAATATTGTGCCTGATCTCCATGGAGCGGGAATGATGATTGGGGCTGAGAGTGAACAGACAGCGATAGGAAATCTAACCTGCTGCTGGTATTTCTATATTTCATTTACAGCCGATGGTGGCGGGTTTGAGAATCAGACACATCACAAATCGCCGCTTCTCCATCCCTCCCTCTGCCTTCAGTCACAATACATTTGAAATTATTTACACTCCTTCACAAACAGAACCCCGCTCCCCCTCCCAAAAAAACCCAA
This sequence comes from Scyliorhinus torazame, assembly GCF_047496885.1. Taxonomy (NCBI): domain Eukaryota; kingdom Metazoa; phylum Chordata; class Chondrichthyes; order Carcharhiniformes; family Scyliorhinidae; genus Scyliorhinus; species Scyliorhinus torazame. Next base: position 986,029 of record NC_092722.1, read on the forward strand.
CCCCTGGGAAAGGATTGTGTGGAAAATAACATTGCAGATTGTTGCATTGAGATCTCTGCACTGGGGACAATCCATCCCCTTGCAGAGAATCAATGTTGTGGGTGGAAATTCCGACCTGCTCCTTGTTAACGCCACAGGTATTTACGGACAGTCACTTACCCCGTTTGCTCCGGCCGATCTGCCCCAGTTTGGGGGGCCTTTTATTCTGTCCCGAGGTGAAGAAGTTGTTGCTGTCCTGCAGGCGGCAGCTGAAGGAGATTTCTCCCACCTCCTCGCCATGGCCATAGCGGCCAAGCTTCTCCTCGCTATACGGAAGGATTTCCGACATGCTGCCCGCAGCCTGGAGCGATCACAGTGAGAGAGAGGGAGAGAGGGAGGGAGAGACAGAGAGAGCGAGGGAGAGAGGGAGGGAGAGAGAGGGAGGGAGAGACAGGGGCAGAGAGAGAGAGGGAGGCAGGGAGAGAGAGAGGCAGAGAGAGAGAGAGAGAGAGCGGGAGAGAGAGGCAGAGAGAGAGAGGGAGGCAGGGAGAGAGTGGGAGGCAGGGGCAGAAAGAGAGAGAAAGAGAGAGGGGACGGGAGAGAGAGAGACAGAGAGAGGGGAGCAGAGAGAGAGAGAGAGACAGACAGAAAGAGCCACAGGGAGAGGGGGGGGGGGGAGAGAGAGAGAGAGACAGCAGCCCGGGTCCCGGATCTCACACTCACTACAAGCCAAGATTTTCACACTCACTACTCTGACATTCTCACACCCTACTCTGAGATTCTCACACACACTACTCTGAGATTCTCACGCTCACTATGGGATTCTCACACTCGCTACTCTGAGATTCTCACACCCTACTCTGATATTCTCACACTCACTACTCCGAGATTCTCACACTCACTACTCTGGGATTCTCACACTCACTATGGGATTCTCACACTCGCTACTCTGAGATTCTCACACCCTACTCTGAGATTCTCACACTCACTACTCCGAGATTCTCACACACACTACTCTGAGATTCTCACATTCACTACTCTGGGATTCTCACACTCACTATGGGATTCTCACACTCACTACTCTGAGATTCTCACACTCACTATTCTGAGATTCTCACACACTACTCTGAGATTCTCACACTCACTACTCCGAGATTCTCACACACACTACTCTGAGTTTCTCACACTCACTACTCTGGGATTCTCACACTCACTATGGGATTCTCACACTCACTACTCTGAGATTCTCACACTCACTATTCTGAGATTCTCACACTCACTACTCTGGGATTCTGACACTCACTCACTCTGGGATTCTCACACTCACTCATGCTGGTATGCTCACACTCACTACAATCCACGATTCTCACACTCGCTACTCTGGGATTCTCACACTCACTACTCTGCGATTCTCACACTCAACACGCTGGGATTCTCATACTCACCACTCTGAGATTCTCACACTCACTACTCTGGCATTCTCACACTCACCACTCTGGGATTCTTACACTCACTACAATCCACGATTCTCACACTCGCTACTCTGGGATCTCACACACTACTCTGGGATTCGCACACTCACTCCTTTCAGATTCTCACACTCATTACTCTGGTGCTCTCACACTCACTACTCTGGAATTCTCACACTCACTGCTCTGAGATTCTCACACTCACCACTCTGGGATTCTCACATTCACGACAATCCACGATTCTCACACTCGCTACTCTGGGATACTCACACTCACTACTCTGAGATTCTCACACCCACTACTCTCGGATTCTCACACTCACCACTCTGAGATTCTCACACTCACCACTCTGGGATTCTCACACTCACCACTCTCGTATTCTCACACTCAGCACTCTGGATTCTTACACTCACTACTCTGGCATTCTCACACTCACTACTCTGGGATTCTCACACTCACTACTCTGCGATTCTCACACTCGCTACTCTGTGATTCTCACAACTCACTACTCTGGGATTCTCACACTCACTACTCTGAGATTATCACAACTCACTATTCAGATTCTCACACTCACTATTCTGGGATTCTCACACTCACTACAATCCAAGATTCTCACACACACCACTCTGGGATTATCACACTCACTCAATCTGGGATTCTCACACTCACTACAATCCAATATTCTCACACTCACTACAATCCAAGATTCTCACACTCACAATTCCGAAAGACTCACACTCACCACTCAGGGATTCGCACACTCACCACTCTGGGAGTAGTACAATCCAAGATTCTCACACTCATTACTCTGGGATTCTCACACTCACTCAATCTGGGATTCTCACACGCATTACAATCCACAATTCTCACACTCAATACTCTGGGATACGCACACTCACTACTCTGAGATTCTCACACTCACTACTCTGTAATTCTCACACTCATTATTCTGAAAGTCTCACACTCACTACTCCGGGATTCTCACACTCACCACTCTGGGATTCGCACACACTACTCTGGGATTCTCACACTAACTCCTTTCAGATTCTCACACTCATTACTCTGGGGCTCTCACACTCACAACTCTGGAATTCTCACTCACTACTTTGAGATTCTCACACACAACTCTGGGATTCTCATACTCACTGCTCTGAGATTCTCACACTCACCAATCTGGGATTCTCACACTCACCACTCTCGGATTCTCACACTCACCACTCTGGGATTCTCACACTCACTACTCTGAGATTTTCACACTCGCTACTCTGGGATTCTCACACTCACTAATCTGGGATTCTCACACTTACTACTCTGAGATTCTCACACTCACTACTCTGGGATCCTCCCTACAATCCAAGATTCTCACACGCACTACTCTGAGATTCTCACACTCACTACTCTGGGATCCTCACACTCCCTACAATCCAAGATTTTCACACTCACTACTCTGTGATTCTCACATTCACTACCCCGAGATTATCACACTCACTACTCTGGGATTCTCACACTCACTACTCTGGAATTCTCACACTCACCACTCTGGAATTCTCACACTCATTTCTCTGAGATTCTCACAACTCACTACGCTGAGATTCTCATACTCACTACTCTGGAATTCACACACTCACTACAATCCAAGATTCTCACACTCGCTACTCTGGGATTTTCACACTCACTACTCTGAGATTCTCACACGCGCTCTGGTATTCTCACAACTCACTCAATCTGGGATTCTCACATTCGCTACTCTGAGATTCTCACAACTCACTACTCTGGGATTCTCACACTCACTACTCTGAGGTTCTCACAACTCACTACTCTGAGATTCTCACACTCACTATTCTGGGATTCTCACACTCACTACAATCCAAGATTCTCACACTCACCGTTCTGGGATTCCCAGACTCGCCACTCTGGGATTCTAATACTCACTACTCTGGGATTCTCACACTCACTACAATCCAAGTTTCTCACACTCACTACTCTGGGATTCTCACAGTCACTCACTCTGGGATTCTCTCACTCACTACAATCCAAGATTCTCACACTTACTAGTCTGGGATTCTCACACTCACTACAATCCAAGATTCTCACACTCACCACTCTGGGATTCCCACACTCACCACTCTGGGATTCTCATACTCACTACTCTGGGATTCTCACACTCACTACAATCCAAGTTTCTCACACTCACTACTCTGGGATTCTCACACTCACTCAATCTGGGATTCTCTCACTCACTACAATCCTAGATTCTCACATGCACTACTCTGGGATTCCCACACTCACTATTCTGGGATTCCCACACTCACTAAAATCCAAGATTCTCACACTCACTACTCTGGGATCCTCCCTACAATCCAAGATTCTCACACGCACTACTCTGAGATTCTCACACTCACTACTCTGGGATCCTCACACTCCCTACAATCCAAGATTTTCACACTCACTACTCTGTGATTCTCACATTCACTACCCCGAGATTATCACACTCACTACTCTGGGATTCTCACACTCACTACTCTGGAATTCTCACACTCACCACTCTGGAATTCTCACACTCATTTCTCTGAGATTCTCACAACTCACTACGCTGAGATTCTCATACTCACTACTCTGGAATTCACACACTCACTACAATCCAAGATTCTCACACTCGCTACTCTGGGATTTTCACACTCACTACTCTGAGATTCTCACACGCGCTCTGGTATTCTCACAACTCACTCAATCTGGGATTCTCACATTCGCTACTCTGAGATTCTCACAACTCACTACTCTGGGATTCTCACACTCACTACTCTGAGGTTCTCACAACTCACTACTCTGAGATTCTCACACTCACTATTCTGGGATTCTCACACTCACTACAATCCAAGATTCTCACACTCACCGTTCTGGGATTCCCAGACTCGCCACTCTGGGATTCTAATACTCACTACTCTGGGATTCTCACACTCACTACAATCCAAGTTTCTCACACTCACTACTCTGGGATTCTCACAGTCACTCACTCTGGGATTCTCTCACTCACTACAATCCAAGATTCTCACACTTACTAGTCTGGGATTCTCACACTCACTACAATCCAAGATTCTCACACTCACCACTCTGGGATTCCCACACTCACCACTCTGGGATTCTCATACTCACTACTCTGGGATTCTCACACTCACTACAATCCAAGTTTCTCACACTCACTACTCTGGGATTCTCACACTCACTCAATCTGGGATTCTCTCACTCACTACAATCCTAGATTCTCACATGCACTACTCTGGGATTCCCACACTCACTATTCTGGGATTCCCACACTCACTAAAATCCAAGATTCTCACACTCACTATTCTGGGATTCTCACACTGACACAATCTGGGACTCTCAGACTCAGTACAATCCAAGATTCTCACTCACTACTCTGGGATTCCCACACTCACTATAATCCAAGATTCTCACACTCACTACTCTGGGATTCTCACACTCACTACAATCCAAGATTCTCAAACTCACCACTCTGGGATTCCCACACTCACCGCTCTTGGATTCTCATACTCACTACTCTGGGATTCTCACACTCACTACTCTGGGATTCTCACACTCACTACAATCCATGTTTCTCACACTCGCTACTCTGGGATTCTCACACTCACTCACTCTGGGATTCTCTCACTCACTACAATCCAGGATTCTCACACTCACTACTCTGGGATTGTCACACTCACTTAATCTGGATTCTCACACTCACTACAATCCAAGATTCTTACACTTACTACAATCCAAGATTCTCAAACTTGCTACTCTGGGATTCTCATAATCACTGTTCTGGAATTCTCACACTCACTACTCTGGGATTCCCATACTCACTACTCTGGTATTCGCACACTCACTACAATGCATGATTCTCACAGTCACTACTCTGGGATTGCCACACTCACTAAAATCCAGGATTCTCACACTCACTACTCTGGGATTCTGACACTGACACAATCTGAGATTCTGACACTCACTCTGGGATTCTCATACTCACTCACTCTGGGATTATCACATTCACTACAATCCAAGAATCTCACACTCACTACTCTGGGATTCTAACACTCACTCACTCTGGGATCATCACAATCACTACTCTGGGATTCTCACACTCACTACTCTGAGATTCTCACACTCGTTACTCTGACATTCACACACTCACTACTCTGGGATTCTCACACACACTACTCTGAGATTCTCACAACTCACTACTCAGATTCTCACACTCACCACTCTGGGATTCTCACTCACTACTCTGGGATTCTCACACTCACCACTCTGAGATTATCACTCACTACTCTGGGATTCTCACTCACTATTCTGGGGTTCTCACATTCACTACAATCCAAGATTCTCACACTCGCTACTCTGGGATTTTCACATTCACTGCTCTGGGATTCACACACTCGCTCTGGGATTCTCACACTCACTACTCTGGGATACTCACATTCGCTACTCTGGGATTTTCACACTCACTACTCTGGGAATTCTAAAACTCACTACAATCCAAGATTCTCACACTCACCACTCTGGGATTCCCACACTCACTACTCTGGGATTCTCACACTCACTACAATCCAAGTATCTCACACTCACTACTCTGGGATTGCCACACTCACTCAATCTGGATTCTCACACTCACTACAATCCAAGATTCTTACACTCACTAATCTGGGATTCTCACACTCACTCAATCTGCAATTCTCACACTCAGTACAATCCAAGATTCTCACTCACTACTCTGGGATTCCCACACTCACTATAATCCAAGATTCTCACACTCACTACTCTGGGATTCTCACACTCACTACAATCCAAGATTCTCACACACACCATTCTGGCATTCCCACACTCGCCACTCTGGGATTCTCATACTCACTACTCTGGGATTCTCACACTCACTACAATCCACGTTTCTCACACTCACTACTCTGGGATTCTCACAGTCACTCACTCTGGGATTCTCTCACTCACTACAATCCAAGATTCTCACACTCACTACAATCCAAGATTCTCACACTCACCACTCTGGGATTCCCACACTCACCACTCTGGGATTCTCATACTCACTACTCTGGGATTCTCACACTCACTATTCTGGGATTCTCACACTCACTACAATCCATGTTTCTCACACTCGCTACTCTGGGATTCTCACACTCACTCACTCTGGGATTCTCTCACTCACTACAATCCAGGATTCTCACACTCACTACTCTGGGATTCTCACACTCACTCAATCTGGGATTCTCACACTCACTCAATCTGGGATTCTCACACTCACCACTCTGGGATTCTCACACTCACTACAACCCACGATTCGCAAACTCAATACTCTGGGATTCTCACACTCACTATTCTGAAAGTCTCACACTCACCACTCTGGGATTTTCACACTCACTACCCTGGGATTCTCACACTCAACATTCAGGGATTGTCCCACTCACTACTCTGGGATTCTCACATTCACTACAATCCAAGATTCTCACACTCGCTACTCTGGGATTTTCACATTCACTACTCTGGGATTCTCACGCTCACTAAAATCCAAGATTCTCACACTCACTATTCTGGGATTCTCACACTGACACAATCTGGGACTCTCAGACTCAGTACAATCCAAGATTCTCACTCACTACTCTGGGATTCCCACACTCACTATAATCCAAGATTCTCACACTCACTACTCTGGGATTCTCACACTCACTACAATCCAAGATTCTCACACTCATCATTCTGGCATTCCCACACTCGCCACTCTGGGATTCTCATACTCACTACTCTGGGATTCTCACACTCACTACAATCCAGGTTTCTCATACTCACTACTCTGGGATTCTCACAGTCGCTCGCTCTGTGATTCTCTCACTCACTACAATCCAAGATTCTCATACTCACTACTCTGGGATTCTCACACTCACTACAATCCATGTTTCTCACACTCGCTACTCTGGGATTCTCACACTCACTCACTCTGGGATTCTCTCACTCATTACAATCCAGGATTCTCACACTCACTACTCTGGGATTGTCACACTCACTTAATCTGGATTCTCACACTCACTACAATCCAAGATTCTTACACTTACTACAATCCAAGATTCTCACACTCACTACTCTGGGATTCCCACACTCACTAAAATCCAAGATTCTCACATTCACTACTCTGGGATTCGGACACTGACACAATCTGTGATTCTCACACTCACTCTGGGATTCTCATACTCACTCACTCTGGGATTATCACACTCACTACAATCCAAGAATCTCACACTCACTACTCTGGGATTCTAACACTCACTCACTCTGGGATTATCACAATCACTACTCTGGGATTCTCACACTCACTACTCTGAGATTCTCACACTCGTTACTCTGAGATTCACACACTCACTACTCTGGGATTATCACACACTACTCTGGGATTCTCACTCACTATTCTGGGATTCTCACACTCACCACTCTGGGATTCCCACACTCGCTACTCTGGGATTCTCACACTCACTACAATCTAAGTTTCTCACACGCACTACTCTGGGATTCCTACACTCACTACTCTGGGATTCTCACACTCACTACAATCCACGATTCTCACACTCACTACTCTGGGATTCTCACACTCACTCAATCTGGGATTCTCACACTCCCCACTCTGGGATTCTCACACTCACTACAATCTACGATTCGCAAACTCAATACTCTGAGATTCTCACACGCACTATTCTGAAAGTCTCACACTCACCACTCTGGGATTTTCACACTCACTACCCTGGGATTCTCACACTCAACATTTAGGGATTTTCACACTCACTACTCTGGGATTCTCACATTCACTACTCTGGGATTCTCACACTCGCTCTTGGATTCTCACACATGCTACTCAGATTCTCACACTCACTCTGGGATTCTCACACTCACTACTCTGGGATTCTCATACTCACTACAATCCAAGATTCTCACACTCACCACTCTGGGATTCCCACACACTACTCTGGGATTCTCACACTCACTCCAATCCAAGTTTCTGACACTCACTACTCTGGGATTCACACACCCAATCACTCTGGGATTCTCTCACTCACTACAATCCAAAATTCACAGTCTCACTACTCTGGGATTGTCACACTCACTCAATCTGGATTCTCACACTCACTACAATCCAAGATTCTGAAACTCGCTACTCTGGGATTCTCATACTCACTATTCTGGAATTCTCATACTCACTACTCTGTGATTCCCATACTCACTACTCTGGTATTCTCACACTAACTACAATCCATGATTCTCACACTCACTACTCTGGGATTCCCGCACTCACTAAAATCCAAGATTCTCACACTCACTACTCTGGGATTCTCACACTCACACAATCTGGGATTCTCACACTCATGACTCTGAGATTCTCACACTCACTCTGGGATTCTCACACTCACTCACTCTGAGATTCCCACTCTCACTACAATCTACGATTCCCACACTCACTACTCTGGGATTCTCACATGCATTACCATCCAAGATTCTCACACTCACTACTCTGGGATTCTCACACTCACTCAGTCTGGGATTCTCACATTCACCACTCTGGGATTGTCACACTCGCTACTCTGGGATTCTCACGCTGACTACAATCTAAGATTCTCACACGCACTACTCTGGGATTCCCACACTCACTACTCTGGGATTCTCACACTCACTACAATCCAAGATTCTCACACTCACTACTCTGGGATTCTCACACTCACTCAATCTGGGATTCTCACACTCACCACTCTGGGATTCTCACACTCACTACAACCCACGATTCACAAACTCAATACTCTGGGATTCTCACACTCACTATTCTGAAAGTCTCACACTCACCACTCTGGGATTTTCACATTCACTACTCTGGGATTCTCACACTCGCTCTGGGATTCTCACACTTGCTACTCTGAGATTCTCACACTCACTCTGGGATTCTCACACTCACTACTCTGGGATTCTTACAATCCAAGATTCTCACACTCACTCTGGGATTCCCACACTCACTACTCTGGGGTTCTCACACTCATTACCATCCAAGATTCTCACACTCACTACTCTGGGATTCTCACACTCACTCAATCTGGGATTCTCACACTCACCACTCTGGGATTCTCACACTCACTACAATCCACGATTCGCAAACTCAATTCTCTGGGATTCTCACACTCACTATTCTGAAAGTCTCACATTCACCACTCTGGGATTTTCACACTCACTACCCTGGGATTCTCACACTCACCATTCAGGGATTTTCACACTCACTACTCTGGGATTCTCACACTCACTCACTCTGGGATTCTCACACTCAGTATTCTGGAATTCTCACACTCACCCCTGCTCAATGTGTTCACTCAATGCACCTTCCCAATCCGTGACCCCGCCCCCCCTCCCCCCGCTGATCCTGATCACCTCCTCAGCAGCTCCCGCACTAAATCTTTCTGTTTTCTCTCTGACTCGCTGGCAGCGAACTCCAGCTGCTGGGGGCTGAATGGACAGAGAGAGTCAGAGACAGAGAGAAAGAGAAAGAGAATGAGAAAGAGAAAGAGTCAGAGACAGAGAGAAAGAAAAAGAGAAAGAGAAAGAGACAGAGAGAAAGAAAGAGGGTGAAAGGTTGAAATCTCAATCGCACGTCACATTCCCGCAGTCTTCCTCTGCCAATACTGACCGCAGCGCTCACTGGGACACAACCCCCCCTGGACACCCCCACCCACTGGACACCCTGACCCACTGGACACCCCACCCATTGGACCTCCCCACCCACTGGTCCCCCCACCCACTGGACCACCAGCCCCACCCCCACCCCTGGACCCCCGCACACCCTGGACCCCCCACAACCCCTGGATTCCCCCAACCCCTGGACCCCACCACCCCCTGGACCCCCCAACCCCTGGATCCGCCCTCCCCAGCCCTGGAACCACCCCAACCCCACCCCAGGAACTCCCTCACCCCTGGATGCCCCCACCCTGGGGATCACCCTGGACGCCCTCTCTCTCTGGACACCCCCATCTCTCTCTCTCTGGATCCCTCTCTCTGGAACCCCCTATCATTCTGGATCCCTGGGCGTGATTCTCTGAACAAGGTGGAGAATGTGCGTTGCTGCCGGATTCCGGCGTGACACCGTTCCCGTGATTCTCCGGTCTCCGGAGAATGGCCGTGAATCACACACGCGCGGTCTATGCAGCGTGAGTATGGGGCCATTGACAGAGGCCCCCGCAGCGATTCTCCAAGTGCAATTGGCCGAGTTCCCAACGGCATGGGTCTCTCATGGTCCCACCCATTGGGAACTCGATATGGCGGCTGCGGACTCAGTCCACGGCCGCTCTGGTGGGGAGCGGGGAGATCCTTAACGGGTGGGGGGGCCTCTCACAGACGGCCAAGTTATTGATCGGGGATCACCAATCCGTGGGCACACGCGGACACCTGGCTGTAGGTTCAGGGTCCCGTATCGGCAGCCGGAGCTGCGAGGACTACTCCAGCGCCCTGCTAGCCCCCTGCTAATCGGAGAATCACCCTTGTCGTTCTTCAGGAAACTCCAGTGATTCGTCCGCGTTTTGTCGCTGGAGTGGGTCATAGCCCCATTATTGGAGAATCCTGCCCCCTCTCTCTGGATCCCCATCTCTGAATCCTCATCGAATAATAACCTTTATTGTCACAAATAGGCTTACATTTACACTGCAATGAAGTTACTGTGAAAATCCCCTAGTCGCCACATTCCGGCCCCTGTTCGGGTACCCTGAGGGAGAATTCAGAATGTTCAATTCACCTAACAGCACGTCTTTCGGCACTTGTGGGAGGAAACTGGAGCACCCGGAGGAAACCAACTGTGGTGAATGTATTCACCATAATGCATGACACGATAATCATTGTATCCACCTAATGTAATCTTTGACCTGGAAGTGGTGATACGAGCTGGTTCCAGGTACTGTACTGTAACCCCGGTGGGCTCCGCCTCTGGCTCCGCCCTCACCGGGGCCATATATAACCTGGCCACCTGCGGGTGGCGCTCATCTGCACAACTGACTCTGGCGAGGCGAGTTCACGACTAATAAAGCCTTATGTTCACTCGCTCACTCGGCCTCTTGCTGAATTGAAGGTATATCACCCACGCAGACACGTGGAGAATGTGCAGACTCCCCACAGGCAATGACCCAAGCGGGAAGCGAACCTGGGACCCTGGCAATGCTGTGAAGCCACAGTGCTAACCACTGTGCTACCGTGTGAAAATGCTGGATAAACGCAGCAGGTCTGGCAGCATCTGGGAGCGAGAAACTGAGTTAATTCTTGAGTCGGTATGGCTATTCTACAAAGCTGAAGGGATAGAAGGATGATGAGGGGGTTGGGCTAGAATGGAAAGTCAGTGATAGGTCAGAGTTGAGGAGAGATTGACAAAGGTGCCATGGACATAATACAAAGGCCTCAAGAATTTAATTCATCACATTTCTATCACTCTTCAGTTCAGCAGAAGGTCCATATGGACTTGAAATGTTAACTGTGTTTCTCTCTTCACTTTATTGCATTATCTCCATGTTGTTCTCTCTTAGCCTACTGTTAAAAGTCAGCATGAGGCTGGGGAGAGGGAACAGACAATGCCAATGTCTGTTTACCAGTCAAGGACATGACACTAACAGTTAAACAAAACAGTTAAAATCCCCTTGATATAAAAGCAGAACAGTCAATGTTAGCTCCAAATGTCTGGTGTTGAGGAAGTTAAAATGAAGTGTGGGTAGCACAGTGGTTAGCACTGCTGCTTCACAGCTCCAAGGTCCCAGGTTCGATTTCCGCCTCGGGTGACTGTCTATGCGGAGTCTGCACGTTCTCCCCGTGTGTGCGTGGGTTTCCTCCGGGTGCTCCGGTTTCCTCACACAGTCCAAAGACATGCAGGTTAGGTGGATTGGCCATGCTAATATTGCCCTTTAGTGTCCAAAAAGGTTAGGTGGGGTTACTGGGCTACGGGGATAGGGTGGAGGTGTGGGGCTTAAATGCGGTGCTCTTTCCAGGGGCCGTGCAGACTCGATGGGCGAATCCCTCCTTCGGCACTGTAAATTCTATGATTCAATGATTTATCCTCTCCCTTCCCACCTGCTAACTACAATTTCAAATTTCAGGTACCCCAATTATGGATTCCCATGAAAACATTGAACAATGAATTTTTATATTAACTTCAGCATGAAAACAAACTGGCTTATCTGCCCTACCTGCCAATTAACAAAGATTCGGGACTGGATTCTCCGACCCCGACGCCGAAATTGCGTTCGGCAACGGGCAGAGAATCCCCGATGATGCCAAAATCGGGGGCGGCGCCGCCTTCACGAGGATCGGTCCCTGAAAAGCGGCGTACTCTCGGAGTGCCCCTCACGCCGTATCCACGGCCTCCGTACGTTGCCTGAGTCCCGCTCCGCGATGCTCCGTCCCCGACCGGCCGAGTTCCCGATGGTGTGGGACACGTGTGGCCTCACCCATTGGGAACACAGCATAGCGGCTGGGGACTCAGTCCAGCACCGCCACAGTCGGGGAGGGCCGATCCGCGGGCGGGGGGGGGGGGGGGGGGGGGGGGAAGGGGGAACTGTGGGGGTTGGTCTGGGGCGCGCGAGCCGGCTGAAGGGGGGGGGGTCTGCGGGCTGAGTCCTCCATGAAGCACGGAGCAGCCGCTGCAGGCCCCCGCCGTGCACAGCCACCGACCCGGCAATGCTCTGGGCTGTATCGGCAGCGAGAATGGGAGCTGTACTCCGCTTGGCTGCTACTAACCCCCCCAGAACAGGGAATCGGTGGCCATTGTGCGCCATTTCTTGTGGCGTAAAACACCGCAGTTTTCATGCTGGCGTGGGGACTTAGTCTCCGGGACAGAGAATCCAGCCCACTAACTGTGAAAATTGGTTTACTAGTGTGGGGCGAGACATAAGGGGAGGATCTGGCAGACATAGAATGACAGAATCTTTACAGTACAGGAGGCCATTCAGTCCATCAAGTCACAATTGGTTCTCCGACAGATCATTCTACCTTGTCCCGCTCCCCAGCCTTATCCCCGTATCCGTATACATTCCTTCTTTTCAGATAACAATCACATTCCTACTTTAAACCGTTGATTGAACCTAACTCCAACACCCTCTCAGGAAATTCGTTCCAGATTCCTGCCACCCCCTGGGTGAAATTCCTTTCCTCACTCCTACTCCTCTTGCCCATTATTTTGAGTCTGTGCCCTCGCGTTACTGATGCCCTCTTGAGTGGGAACAGTTTTTCTCTATTTACCCTGTCAATGTTCCTCAGGATCTGGAATTCTCTATCAACTCTCCTCTCAGCCTTCTTTTCTCCTAGAAAAATAGTCCCATCAGTTAATAGTTTAATAAACGTGTTAAAGCGATCTCCAATTCTGAACCTTCCTTTGTCAGAGTGCACATCAAGGAAGCAGATTATGCGACAAGAGCATAACGAAACATGGTTCCAGGCATGGACTGTTAAATCCATATAGTTTCAACTCAGCAAACAGTGACAACCAGCAACAACAGCCAGGCAAGATGTTCGGGATTCCGGTTCCACAGCAGCTCACGTACCAAGGCAATCTCAGTGAAAACTGGCGTTGGTTCAGGCAGAGATTCGAGATCTACCTGGTAGCGTCCGACCTAGATTTGAGGATCTTCAGCCCAGCAGATATGACATCCCGACTTGTGAGTGCAGGATTATGCTGCGGCCTGACACCAAGAGACAGAGAGCGGTACAAGCCCACAGAGAGTGGTCCACGCACCGCAAAGGGTCCCCGACTCCACACAGAGAGTGGTCCACGCACCGCGAAGGGTCCCCGACTCCACACAGAGAGTGGTCCACGCACCGCGAAGGGTCCCCGACTCCACACAGAGAGTGGTCCACGCACCGCGAAGGGTCCCCGACTCCACACAGAGAGTGGTCCACGCACCGCAAAGGGTCCCCGACTCCACACAGAGAGTGGTCCACGGACCGCGAAGGGTCCCCGACTCCACACAGAGAGTGGTCCACGCACCGCGAAGGGTCCCCGACTCCACACAGAGAGTGGTCCACGCACCACAAAGGGTCCCAGCCTCCACACAGAGAGTGGTCCACGCACCACTAAGGGTCCCAGCCTCCACACAGAAAGCAATGAAAGACTCCACAGCGAGACAACTGCACGCCTCCACACAAGAAGTGACTCCAGTGACACAAGCCTCCACAGAGAGCTCGTGGACAGACTCCATGATAGAAGCAACGCAAGTCTCCAGAGCGCAGTCCTTGCATGAACAAGAAGTGATGACAGTTTCCACAGAGAGACCAATGCACGATTCCACACAGGGAACGCTGCAAGACTCCACAGAGGGAGCGACACAAGCCTCCACAGCGAGCTCGTGGACAGCCTCCACGATAGACGCAATGCAAGACTCCAAAGTGCAGTCCTTGCATGAACAAGATCATGAGGGTCTAGCAACCTCCTCTGAGCAACCAGCAGCAGACAATGCAAGTCTGCCACGCTCAAGTGAACAACAGAAAGACTATGACAGTCTGCCATGCTCAAGTGTACAGCAAGCAGACTATGACAGTCCACCCAGATTATTTGAGCCACCAGAAGAAGAGTCTGACGGTCTACCCAGCTCAAGTGAACGACAAGAAGACACTGAGACTCTACCCACTGTATGTGAGACAAGTGACGACGGCATCCCACTTCCCATACAAGATGTGCGACGTGACAGACCTCAGCTAGAATGTACAGAGGCACTCGACAATCACAGTGAGACTACTGGTGACTCCGGTGACACCACGTTACTTCAAACCTCACTCGCTCGAGCCTCTCCACAAGCAAATGCATTCCTGAATGTTTTCAGGACAGATGCCATCAAGAAATCTCAGCTGACTCAAGTGAACCTGCAGTGACTCCGGACGGGGAGCATCAAGAAACCAAAGCTGATTCAGGTGAACCAGAAAGGGCTCCAGACGGGGAGCATCGACAAACCAAAACTGACTCCGGTGAAACAGACCAGACTCCAGACGGGGAGCATCCACAAGCCAAAGCTGATTCAAGTAAGCCGGACATGACTCCAGATGGGGAGTGCCACAAACTCAGTGACGGCACGCTCAAGGAGACAGCAGATGCCACAAAGCACGCTGACACGAGTAACTGTGTGAAGGACTCGTATTATCACAGAGTGTGGTCCTTGAGCGCAGCAAACACGCAACAAAACCAACCACCACAACAACATCAAAGACTATAGCAAGAAGCGTACCAAAGGCAACAGCGTCGACAACAAGCACGACAAAAACACCAATGGAACTACGACTGGTACGACATGGTACAACTCTGCAAATGAGGGACACTGTTACTGCTCAGCTCAGTACAATGACATGCCATGGGAGGACGATGCATCTTACCAATTCACGTTTGCTGCACTACCAACAGGCAACCTGGCTTTCAGGACAGATGCCATCAAGAATTACCACCACAAGCATCGGAAGAAAAAAAATGAGTCCAAATCTGACAACGAAGTGATGTGACCACTTCTCGGTTCCTTTAGCACAGGGACACTGATGGCGTTTACAATGCAATGCCACCATCAACATCACCAACTCACCAACCAAACAAGAAAGCCACTCGACCATAATAATTAATGAACTTTGGACTCATGCATATGATTTGGACTTATTGTTTAATGATCACTGTTATCATAACTTGTACAGAGTATCACTCATCTACCTAGTTTGTTCAATTTTCTTTAACACTGTACAGAAAATACGTAACATGAAAAAGGGGAGGATGTGGTGATATACATCACTGTAAGTACACAAAGGGTTAATGTACATACACTACACCTAGCTAGACACTGGAGGGAATACCAGAGACATGACACACAGACAGTCAACCATAGGTCAGTAAGATAGGACACGACCAATGGGCATTCACGATACACACAGAGGTGACACTGCCACAGGAGGGCATTACACCAACCCATATAAAAGGACACATCACACACGATCTTCCTCTTTCCAGTGGAGACACTCAGTGAGTACAGACATAGGGTTGATTGAACATCACACCCACGTGGATTGTAGCAGACTGGTTCGTCAGTCTGAATAGCTATAGCAGGATTAACAGTAGCGTTGAATCCAAGTAGGAGAATTGTTAATAGTTTAATTAACGTGTTAAAGCTATCTCCAAGTCTGAACCTTCCTTTGTCAGAGTGCACATCAAGGAAGCAGCTTATGCTACGACAAGAGCACAACAAAACACCATCCTCTCCAATCCATTCTCCAAGATACAGCTTTTTATCCCTGGAATCAGCTGTGTGAATCACCTTTGTTCTCTCCAATTCCTTCACCTCCTTTCTCAAGTGTGACCCAGAACTGGACACAGTCTCCAGATGAGGCCAAACTAGTGTGTTATACAAGTTCAACATGACCTCCTCACTCTAGTACTGAATGCCACTACTCATCAAGCTTAAAATTTTGTTATTAATTGCTCTCTCAACATGCCCTGCCATCTTCATTGATGTACAAATACACACAGGTCCCTCTATTCCTGATCTTCCTTTACAGTTTCCTCCTTTATTTTGTACTCTCTCCACATTCTTCGTGTCAATTGAGTCACCTCACATGTCTCTGCATTGAACCTTCCCCACCACTTGGTTCTACGTCTATGTTATTTTAAAATTCAAGGCTATTCCTGTCACAGTTGACAATGTTTCTAATCTTCATATTATCTGCAAACTTTGAAATCATGCCCTGAACACCACTGTCTGGGTATGTCTCCAACCAGTGGAGAGTTTTCCCCCTGATTCCCAGTGACTCCAGTTTAGCTGGGGCTCCTTGATGCCATTTTCGGTCAAATGCTGCCTTGATGTCGAGGGCAGCCACTCTCACCTCACCTCTGGCATTCAGCTCTTTTGTCCATGTTTGAACCAAGGCTGTAATGAGGTTAGGAGCTGAGTGACTCTGGCAGAACCCAAACTGAGCGTCTGTGAGCAGGTTATTACTGAGTAAGTGCCGCTTGATAGCAGTGTTGAGAACTCCTTCCATCACTTTGCTGATGATGGAGAGTAGACTGATAGGGCAGTAATTGGCTGGGTTGGATTTGTCCTGTTTCTTATGTACAGGACACCTGGGCAATTTTCCACATTGCAGGGGAGATGCTAGTGTTGTAGCTGTACTGGAACAGCTTGGCTAGGAATGCGGCAAGTTCTGGAGCACAAGTCTTCAGTACTATTGCTGGGATATTTTCAGGGCCCACAGTCTTTGCAGTGTCCAGTGCCTTCAGCTGTTTCTTGACCTCACGTGGGGTGAATCGTATTGGCTGAAGACTGGCATCTGTGATGCTGGGGACCTTTGCGGAGACCGAGATGGATCATCCACTCGACACTTCTGGCTGAAGATTGTTGCGAATGCCTCCACAGATGTGTTGGGCTCCTCCATCATTGAGGATGGGGATATTTGTGAAGCCTCCTCCTCCAGTGAGTTGTTTAATTGTCCACCACCATTCACGGCTGGATGTGGCAGGGCTGGAGAGCTTAGATCTGATGCGTTCATTTTGGAATCACTGAGCTCTATTACTTGCTGCTTTTGCTGTTTGGCACACAAGTAGTCCTGTGTTATAGCTTCATCAGGTTGACACCAGTGTTCAAGGAGGACATATTTCAAAAGCGGACTACAGGAAGTGACTGAAACTAATCATTTATATATATAAATAAAAGCAAATTACTGCGGATGCTTTGACAAAGGGTCATCTGGACTCGAAACGTTAGCTCTTTTCTCTCCCTACAGATGTTGCCAGACCTGCTGAGATTTTCCAGCATTTTCTCTTTGGTTTCATTTATATATATAAATGTATTTAAAATGCAGATTGAGTATTACTTTCCTTTTACTAATTTTTTCACCAATACAAAAGCAACCAAAGCAGGGCAGCAGAACTGCTTTAACCACTGTTGCCCTCCCAACTCTCTATTACACACAGCTCCTCCCCAACATTCCTCCAATTCACTTGCTCTCTCATCCCACTCCAATTTTCACTGATCTTTAAACTTAGCTCCAACCTCCTGCTGCTTTACCAACTTAACCCTTACTCCCTCTACGTTCCAATTTAACTCCAATTTAACCTGGTCCTTCCACCAGACCCCAACTTCTGATCCTCGTGAGTTCCCCATACATGCCCTAGCCAACCTCAATTCTCAGCAGCTTCCCAAACCAGCTCTCCTGCCTTCCTGACTCAACCTGTCCCAGCAGGTCCGAGGCTAACCTCAATTCCCAATAAAATATTTGCAGGTAATCATGTTTTTGGATAATGGGAATGTAAATAATTGTACTGTTAGGAAAACAAAAGCAGTTTTAAGGGAATTATGTTTGTATTGGTAAACATTAGAAATAAGGTATACTTTTAACTGGGTTTAATTTAATGTTTCCATGCCTGGAAGTATTTACATTGTGTACACCTTGTGTTGCCCTATTATGCATTTTCTTTTCTTTTCATGTACTAAATGATCTGTTTGAGCTGCACGCAGGAAAATACTTTTCACTGTACCTCGGTACAAGTGACAATAAACAAATCCAATCCAAAAATCCAATCCTGGAAGGGTAAAACCGAGAGTTAGATTCATGATGGACAAAGGTATTTGTATGCCTGAGGGTCTGTTAAGTTCCAACTGTGTTTCCATTGTGCTTAGAGAGGCATGAAGAATAAATAAACCAGCAGTGGTTGCTTAGCAACTGGAGCTTTGTAAGGTACAGAAGCTTTTAAGTTTTCGTTTTAGCTGAATTTGTGGACAGTTGGAGAACAGACAATGAGACATAAACAGCTTTTAACTCTGCCAGGAGAAGCTGGACAGGACAAGGGAGTTGCAAAGGTGCAAGCTTCCTAAGGAACAATATACAACCCAGATCGCCAGGGAATTGAGGCAGAAAGAATGTTTAAGGCATCTGAAGCTAAAAGTTTGAGATAGAGGATCATAGGAATTAGGAGCAGAAGTTGGCAATTCAGCCCCTTGCGCCTGCTCCGCCATTCAATCAGATCATAGCTGATCTCTTCCTGGTCTCAAATCTAGATCCCTACCTGGGCAGCATGGTAGCACAGTAGTTAGCACTGTTGCTTCACAGCATAAGGGTCCTGGGTTTGATTTCCAACTTGGGTGATTGTGCGGAGTCTGCACGGTCTCCCCATGTCTGCGTGGGTTTCCTCCGGGTGCTCCGGTTTCCTCCCACAAATCCCAAAAGACGTGCTGTTAGGTGAATTGGACATTCTGAATTCTCCCTCTGTCTACCTGAACAGGCGCCGGAATGTGGCGACCAGGGGCTTTTCACAGTAACTTCATTGCAGTATTAATGTAACCTTACTTGTGACACTAATGATTACTATATTATCATTACCATTCCCAGTATCCCTTTAACCCTTTAAAAAAATATATCTATCTCCTTCTTGAAACCATTTTTTGACTCCGATTCCACCGCCCTATTAGGCAGCAAGTTCCACAAATTCACCACTCTGCGAGAAGTAATTCCTCCTCATTTCAGTTCTAAATCTGCCACCTCTCAACCTATATCTGTGACCTCCCATTCTAGGTTGCCCCACAAGGGGGAACATTTGCTCCACGTTTACTTTTTCAACCCCTTTTAGTGTTTTATGCGCCTCGATCAGATCCCCTCTCATCCTTCTAAACTCCAGAGAGTATAAGCCCAAACTGTTAAATCTCTCCTCATACGGCAACCCTTTCACCCCCAGAATCAATCCGCTGAACCTCCTCTGAACTGCCTCCACTGCCACCACATCCTTCCTCAAATAAGGAGCCAAAACTGGACACACTACTCCAGATGTGGTCTCACCAACACCCTGTAAAATTGCAACAACACTTCTCTACTTTTACACTCCAGTCCTTTTGCAATAAACACTAACATTCCATTTGTCTTTTTAATTACACGCTGTGCCTGCAAACCGACTTTCTGTGATTCATGAACAAAGCCGCCCAGATCCCTCTGCCCAGGGGCATTTTGAATCTGCTTTCCATTGAGATAATAATTTGCCTTTCTATTTTTTCCGCCAAAATGGATAACCTCACACTTATCCACATTAAACTCCAACTGCCAAACTTTGGCCCAATATTCTAGCCTATCGATATCCATCTGTATCTCCTCTTCACTGCCTGCTTTCCCACCTATTGTAGTATCATCCACAAATTGTGCTATGTTACACTCTGCCCCTGCTTGCAGACCATTTATATAAACTGTAAACAGTTGGGGTCCGAGGACTGACCCCTGCGGCACTCCGCTAGTTACAGCTCACCAGCCAGAGAAGGACCCATTTATCCTGACCCTCTGCTTTCTGTCAGCCAGCCAATCCTCAATCCAATCTAGTACTGTACCCCCAATCCTCTGCGATCTCACATTCTGGATCAGTCTTTTATGTGGCACCGTGTCAAATGCTTTCTGGAAGTCTAGATATACCACATCCACAGGTTCCCCGGTATTCATCCTGCTGGTTACATCCTCAAAGAAGTCAAGCAAGTTTGTCAAGCGTGACTTACCCTTCATAAAACCACACTGACAACGGTGGATTGAGCTTTGTCTTTCCAAATGTTCAGTCATCTCCTCCTTAATGATTGATACCAGCAACTTTCCCACCACAGTGGTCAAGCTAACTGGTCTATAGTTTCCTACTTTTTGCCTCTCTCCTTTTCGAATAGGGAGGTCACATTAGCATGTTTCCAATCCACCGGGACTCTTCCAGAATCCAGGGAATTCTGAAATATCATAGCCAATCCATCCACTATCTCTGCTGCCATCTCCTTTAATACCCTCGGGTGCAGGTCATCCGGTCCTGGAGACTTATCTGCCATTAATCCCATTGGTTTATTCAATACCATCTCCCTAGTGATGGTATTGCACCAAGTTGGTATAAGCCCAAACTGTTAAATCTCTCCTCATACGTCAACCCGTACAAGAGTTGGGTGAGATCCTGAATGAATATTTCTCATCGGTATTCACGGTGGAGAAAGGCATGGATGTTAGGAAACTAAAGGAAATAAATAGTGATGTCTTGAGAAGTGTGCATATTACAGAGGAGGAGGTGCTGGAAGCCTTAAAGCGCATCAAGGTAGATAAATCCCCGGGACCTGATGAAATGTATCCCAGGATGTTGTGGGAGGCTAGGGAGGAAATTGCGGGTCCCCTAACAGAGATATTTGAATCATCGGCAGCCACAGGTGAGGTGCCTGAAGATTGGAGAGTAGCGAATGTTGTGCCCTTGTTTAAGAAGGGCAGCAGGGAAAAGCCTGGGAACTACAGACCGGTGAGCCTAACGTCTGTAGTAGGTAAGTTGCTAGAAGGTATTCTGAGAGACAGGATCTACAAGCATTTAGAGAGGCAAGGACTGATTCGGGGCAGTCAGCATGGCTTTGTGCGTGGAAAATCATGTCTCACAAATTTGATTGAGTTTTTTGAGGGGGTGACCAAGAAGGTAGATGAGGGCAGTGCAGTAGACGTTGTCTACATGAACTTTAGCAAAGCCTTTGACAAGGTACCGCATGGTAGGTTGTTGCAGAAGGTTAAAGCTCACGGGATCCAGGGTGAGGTTGCCAATTGGATTCAAAATTGGCTGGACGACAGAAGACAGAGGGTGGTTGTAGAGGGTTGTTTTTCAAACTGGAGGCCTGTGACCAGTGGTGTGCCTCAGGGATCAGTGCTGGGTCCACTGTTATTTGTGATTTATATTAATGATTTGGATGAAAATTTAGGAGGCATGGTTAGTAAGTTTGCAGATGACACCAAGATTGGTGGCACAGTGGATAGTGAAGAAGGTTATCTAGGATTGCAACGGGATCTTGATCAATTAGGCCAGTGGGCCGACGAATGGCAGATGGAGTTTAATTTAGATAAATGAGAGGTGATGCATTTTGGCAGATCGAATCAGGCCAGGACCTACTCAGTTAATGGTATGGTGTTGGGGAGAGTTATAGAACAAAGAGATCTAGGAGTACTGGTTCATAGCTCCTTGAAGGTGGAGTCGCAGGTGGACAGGGTGGTGAAGAAGGCATTCGGCATGCTTGGTTTCATTGGTCAGAACATTGAATACAGGAGTTGGGACGTCTTGTTGAAGTTGTACAAGACATTGGTACGGCCACACTTGGAATACTGTGTGCAGTTCTGGTCACCCTATTATAGAAAGGATATTATTAAACTAGAAAGAGTGCAGAAAAGATTTACTAGGATGTTACCGGGACTTGATGGTTCGAGTTATAAGGAGAGGCTGGATAGACTGGGACTTTTTTCCCTGGAGCGTAGGAGGCTTAGGGGTGATCTTATAGAGGTCTATAAAATAATGAGGGGCATAGATAAGGTAGATAGTCAACATCTTTTCCCAAAGGTAGGGGAGTCTAAAACTAGAGGGCATAGGTTTAAGGTGAGAGGGGAGAGATTCAGAAGGGCCCAGAGGGGCAATTTCTTCACTCAGAGGGTAGTGAGTGTCTGGAATGTGCTGCCAGAGGTAGTAGTAGAGGCGGGTACAATTGTGTCTTTTAAAAAGCATTTAGATAGTTACATGGGTAAGATGGGTATAGAGGGTTATGGGCCAAGTGCGGGCAACTGGGACTAGCTTAATGGTAAAAACTGGGCGGCATGGACTGGTTGGGCCGAAGGGCCTGTTTCCATGCTGTAAACTTCTATGATTCTATGATTCTAAGTTCCTCTGCATTAACTGCAGTTTTTGAACATTTTTATAATATCCTCTACTGCGAAGACAACGGCAAAATATTGGTTCAGTGCCTCCGCCATCTTTGTGTACCCCAGCATTACCTCACCAGTATCACAAAGTGACCAGCAATGGAACATTGCACACTGGGTCGGGGGGGGGGGGGGGGGGTAGTGGGAGGAGGGACTTGGGAGATTCTCTTCTGTTGCACACGGCAGATTTTTGCCTGATCCCAAGCGAGTATTACCTGGAACAGAGCACTATTCTATCGCCAAAGGCTGAGAGCTTGAGGGCCACCAGTCCACACCAAGCATGGCCAGCCAAGAGTCTCTCCCATGCTTACCACCTGTCATTGGCATGTTGGAAGGATTTGGTAGGTTGACACTCAACATGTTTGGCTGCAATATTAATGCACCTTCAACCATCAAGTCTTGGGGTGAGACTCGAAGCCAGAGCTTCGTGTTCAGAGGCAGGAACACTACCCATTGCTCCACCAGAGTTACCCACAGTAGCAGGGAGAACATAAAGAGATTTTCATCAAATCCTGACCTGAAAGTGTTGCTGTAGCTGCTGGAGTGAGATTGTGTAAAAAATGTTCATGTACCTTAATGCAAAATTGGATAGATATTTGCTCTTTGAGAAAGAAGCAGCGATATTGGGGCTCTTTGACTTAGACCAGGAGACCATAAGTTATAGGAGCAGAATCTGGCCATTCGGCCCATCGAGTCTGCTCCGCCATTCAATCATGGCCGATATTTTTCTCATCCCATTTGTCCTGCCTTCTCCCCATAATCCCTGATCCCCTTATTAATCAAGAACCCATCTATCTCTGTCTTGTATGACTTGTATGAAATGGTGTTAACCAATTTTTCAAAAATCGAATCAGCATCTTCACATTTAAGCCACATGCCAGTTTTAATGGTAAATTGTGCAGGTTTCTCTCTGACACATATACAATAAAGGACTGAGGGTTCAGCTGTAAACCATGTGGATCATCAGAGTTACATTATCACAGTTGTCACGGTAGCGTGAAATGGAAGTTTACTAAATCACTGATTAACAATTAAAGAAAATGTTCAAAGGTTAAATGATGTATTGTTTTTGTTTTTACAATGCTAAGTACCCAAATAATCTTTGATGCAAGCATTTGACTTGAAAAAAAATTCAGCTCGTAAGATAATGGGATAGGGTGGCACGATGGTTAGCACTGCTGCTTCACAGCGCCAGGGACACGGGTTAGCACTGCTGCTTCACAGCGTCAGGGACCCAGGTTAGCACTGCTGCTTCACAGTGCCAGGGACCCGGGTTAACACTGCTGCCTCACAGCGTCAGGGACCCAGGTTAACACTGCTGCTTCACAGCATCAGGGACCCAGGTTAACACTGCTGCTTCACAGCGTCAGGGACCAAGTTAGCACTGCTGCTTCACAGCGCAAGGGACACGGGATAGCACTGCAGCTTCACAGCGTCAGGGACCCAGGTTAACACTGCTGCCTCACATTGCCAGGGAACCGGGTAAGCACCGCTGCCTCACAGTGCCAGGGAACCGGGTTAGCACTGCTGCCTCACAGTGCCAGGGAACCGGGTTAGCACAGCTGCCTCACAGTGCCAGGGAACCGGGTTAGCACCGCTGCCTCACAGTGCCAGGGACCCGGGTTAACACTGCTGCTTCACAGAGCCAGGGAGCCGGGTTAGCACCGTTGCCTCACAGCGCCAGGGACCCGGGTTAGCACAGCTGTCTCACAGTGCCAGGGACCCGGGTTAGCACTGTTGTCTCACAGTGCCAGGGACCCGGGTTAACACTGCTGCTTCACAGTGCCAGGGACCCGGGTTAGCACTGCTGACTCACAGCGCCAGGGACCCGGGTTAACTCTGCTGCTTCACATTGCTAGGGACCCGGGTTAACACTGCTGCCTCACAGTGCCAGGGACACAGGTTAGCACTGCTGTCTCACAGTGCCAGTGACCCGGGTTAACACTGCTGTCTTCCAGCGCGAGGAACCCGGGTTAGCACTGCTGTCTCACAGCACCAGGGACACGGGTTAACACTGCTGTCTCACAGTGCCTGGGACCCGGGTTAACACTGCTGCTTCACAGCGCCAGGGACCCGGGTTAACACTGCTGTCTCACAGTGCCAGAGACACGGGGTAGCACTGCTGTCTCACAGTGCCTGAGACCGAGGTTAGCACTGCTGTCTCACAGTGACAGGGACCCGGGTTAGCACTGCTGTCTCACAGTGCCAGGGACCGGGGTCAGCACAGCTATCTCACAGCGCCAGGGACCGAGGTTAGCACTGCTGTCTCACAGTGCCAGGGGCCCGGGTTAACACTACTGTCTCACAGTGCTAGGGACCCGGGTTAGCACTGCTGCCTCACAGTGCCAGGGACCGAGGTTAGCACTGCTGTCTCACAGTGCCAGGGACCGGGGTCAGCACAGCTATCTCACAGCGCCAGGGGCCCGGGTTAACACTGCTGTCTCAAAGTGCCACGGATCAGGGTTAACACTGCTGTCTCACAGTGCCAGGGACCCGGGTTAACACTGCTGTCTCACAGCGCCAGGAACCCGGGTTAACACTGCTGTCTCACAGCCATGGACCCGGGTTATCACTGCTGTCTCGGGGTTAGGGACCCGGGTCAGCACTGCTGTCTCACAGTGCCAGGGACCCGGGTCAACACTGCTGTCTCACAGTGCCAGGGACCCGGGCCAACACTGCTGACTCACAGTGCCATGGACCCGGGTTATCACTGCTGTCTCGGGGCTAGGGACCCGGGTCAGCACTGCTGTCTCACAGTGCCAGGGACCCGGGTCAACACTGCTGTCTCACAGTGCCAGGGACCCGGGTCAGCACTGCTGTCTCACAGTGCCAGGGACCCGGGTCAACACTGCTGTCTCAGTGCCAGGGACCCGGGTTAACACTGCTGTCTCACAGAGCCAGGGACCCGGTTTAACACATTAGTCTCACAGTGCCAGGGACACGGGTTAACACTGCTGCTTCACAGTGCCAGGGACCCGGGTCAACACTGCTGCCTCACAGTGCCAGGGACAGAGTTAACACTGCTGTCTCAGTGCCAGGGACCCGGGTTAACACTGCTGTCTCACAGAGCCAGGGACCCGGATTAACACATTAGTCTCACAGTGCCAGGGACAAGGGTTAACACTGCTGCTTCACAGTGCCAGGGACAAGGGTTAACACTGCTGCTTCACAGTGCCAGGGACACGGGTTAACACTGCGGTCTCACAGCACCAGGGACCCGGGTTAACACTGCTGCTTCACAGCGCCAGGGACACGAGTTAGCACTGCTGTCTCACAGTGCCAGGAACCGGGGTTAACACATTAGTCTCACAGTGCCAGGGACCCGGATCAACACTGCTGCCTCACAGTGAAAGGGACCTAGGTTAACACATTAGTCTCACAGTGCCAGAAACCCGGGTTAACACTGCTGTCTCACAGCGCCAGGAATCCGGGTTAGCACCGCTGTCTCACATTGCCAGGAACCCGGGTTAACACATTAGTCTCACAGCGCCAGGGACCCCGGTTAACACTGCTGCCTCACAGCGACAGGAATCTGGGTTAGCACCGCTGCCTCACAGTGCTAGCGACCCGGGTTAACACTGCTGTCTCCCAGTGCCAGGGACCCGGGTTATCACTGCTGTCTCAGGGCTAGGGACCCGGGTTAACACTGCTGTCTCACAGTCCCAGGGACCCGGGTTAACACTGCTGTCTCACAGTGCCAGGGACCCGGGTCAACACTGCTGTCTCACAGTGCCAGGGACCCAGGTTATCACTGCTGTCTCAGGGCTAGGGACCCGGGTTAACACTGCTGTCTCACAGTGCCAGGGACCCGGGTCAACACTGCTGTCTCACAGTGCCAGGGACCCGGGTTATCACTGCTGTCTCAGGGCTAGGGACCCGGGTTAACACTGCTGTCTCACAGTCCCAGGGACCCGGGTCAACACTGCTGCCTCACAGTGCCAGGGACCCGAGTTAACACTGCTGCCTCACAGAGCCAGGGACCCGGGTTAACACTGCTTTCTCACAGCGCCAGGGACCCGGTTTAACACATTAGTCTCACAGTGCCAGGGACACTCATTAACACTGCTGCTTCACACTGCCAGGGACCCGGGTTAACACTGCTGTCTCACTGTGCCAGGGACCCGAGTTAACACTGCTGTCTCAGTGCCAGGTACCCGGGTTAACACTGCTGTCTCACAGTGCCAGGGACCCGGTTTAACACATTAGTCTCACAGTGCCAGGGACACTCATTAACACTGCTGCTTCACAGTGCCAGGGACCCGGGTTAACACTGCTGTCTCACAGTGCCAGGGACCCGAGTTAACACTGCTGTCTCAGTGCCAGGGACCCGGGTTAACACTGCTGTCTCACAGAGCCAGGGACCCCGTTTAACATATTAGTCTCACAGTGCCAGGGACACTCATTAACACTGCTGTCTCACAGCGCCAGGGACCCGAGTTAACACTGCTGTCTCACAGTGCCAGGGACCCGGGTTAACACTGCTGTCTCACAGTGCCAGGGACCCGGGTTAACACTGCTGTCACACAGTGCCAGGGACCCGGGTTATCACTGCTGTCTCAGGGCTAGGGATCCGGGTCAGCACTGCTGCCTCACAGTGCCAGGGACCCGAGTTAACACTGCTGTCTCACAGAGCCAGGGACCCGGGTTAACACTGCTGTCTCACAGCGCCAGGGACCCGGTTTAACACATTAGTCTCACAGTGCCAGGGACACTCATTAACACTGCTGCTTCACAGTGCCAGGGACCCGGGTTAACACTGCTGTCTCACAGTGCCAGGGACCCGAGTTAACACTGCTGTCTCAGTGCCAGGGACCCGGGTTAACACTGCTGTCTCACAGTGCCAGGGACACTCGTTAAAACTGCTGCTTCACAGTGCCAGGGACCCGAGTTAACACTGCTGTCTCACAGTGCCAGGGACCCGGGTTAAAACTGCTGCTTCACGTGCCAGGGACCCGAGTTAACACTGCTGTCTCACAGTGCCAGGGACCCGGGTTAACACTGCTGTCTCACAGTGCCAGGGACCCGGGTTAACACTGCTGTCTCACAGTGCCAGGGACCCGGGTTAACACTGCTGTCACACAGTGCCAGGGACCCGGGTTAACACTGCTGTCTCACAGAGCCAGGGACCCGGTTTAACACATTAGTCTCACAGTGCCAGGGACACGGGTTAACACTGCTGCTTCACAGTGCCAGGGACCCGGGTCAACACTGCTGCCTCACAGTGCCAGGGACAGAGTTAACACTGCTGTCTCAGTGCCAGGGACCCGGGTTAACACTGCTGTCTCACAGAGCCAGGGACCCGGATTAACACATTAGTCTCACAGTGCCAGGGACAAGGGTTAACACTGCTGCTTCACAGTGCCAGGGACCCGGGTTAACACTGCGGTCTCACAGCACCAGGGACCCGGGTTAACACTGCTGCTTCACAGCGCCAGGGACACGAGTTAGCACTGCTGTCTCACAGTGCCAGGAACCCGGGTTAACACATTAGTCTCAAAGTGCCAGGGACCCGGATCAACACTGCTGCCTCACAGTGACAGGGACCTAGGTTAACACATTAGTCTCACAGCGCCAGTGACCCGGGTTAACACTGCTGTCTCACAGCGCCAGGAATCCGGGTTAGCACCGCTGTCTCACAGTGCCAGGAACCCGGGTTAACACATTAGTCTCACAGCGCCAGGGACCCGGGTCAACACTGCTGCCTCACAGCGACAGGAATCCGGGTTAGCACCGCTGCCTCACAGTGCTAGCGACCCGGGTTAACACTGCTGTCTCCCAGTGCCAGGGACCCGGGTTATCACTGCTGTCTCAGGGCTAGGGACCCGGGTTAACACTGCTGTCTCACAGTGCCAGGGACCCGGGTCAACACTGCTGTCTCACAGTGCCAGGGACCCGGGTTATCACTGCTGTCTCAGGGCTAGGGACCCGGGTCAACACTGCTGCCTCACAGTGCCAGGGACCCGAGTTAACACTGCTGCCTCACAGAACCAGGGACCCGGGTTAACACTGCTTTCTCACAGCGCCAGGGACCCGGTTTAACACATTAGTCTCACAGTGCCAGGGACACTCATTAACACTGCTGCTTCACAGTGCCAGGGACACTCATTAACACTGCTGTCTCACAGCGCCAGGGACCCGAGTTAACACTGCTGTCTCACAGTGCCAGGGACCCGGGTTAACACTGCTGTCTCACAGTGCCAGGGACCCGGGTTAACACTGCTGTCACACAGTGCCAGGGACCCGGGTTAACACTGCTGTCTCACAGTGCCAGGGACCCGGGTAAACACTGCTGTCTCACAGTGCCAGGGACCCGAGGTAACACTGCTGTCACACAGTGCCAGGGACCCGGGTTAACACTGCTGTCTCACAGTGCCAGGGATCTGGGTTAGCACTGCTGTCTCACAGCACCAGGGACCCGGGTTAGGACTGCTGTCTCACAGTGCCAGGGACCCGGGTTAACACTGCTGTCTCACAGTGGCAGGGACCCGGGTCAACACTGCTGTCTCCCAGTGCCAGGGACCCGGGTTATCACTGCCGTCTCAAGCCTAGGGACCCGGGTCAGCACTGCTGCCTCACAGTGCCAGGGACCCGGTTTAACACATTAGTCTCACAGTGCCAGGGACCCGGGTTAACACTGCTGTCTCACAGTACCGGAGACCCGGGTTAACACTGCTGTCTCACTGCCAGGGACCCGGGTTAACACTGCTGCCTCACAGTGCCAGGGATCCGGTTTAACACATTAGTCTCACAGTGCCAGGGGCATTCATTAACACTGCTGCTTCACAGTGCCAGGGACCCGGGTTAACACTGCTGTCTCACAGTGCCAGGGACACGAGTTAACACTGCTGTCTCAGTGCCAGGTGACCCGGATTAACACTGCTGTATTACAGAGCCAGGGACCCGCGTTAACATATTAGTCTCACAGCCCCAGGGACCCGGGTTAACACTGCCGCCTCACAGTGCCAGGGATCCGGGTTAACACTGCTGTCTCACAGTGCCAGAGACCCGGATCAACACTGCTGCCTCACAGTGACAGGGACCTAGGTTAACACATTAGTCTCACAGCGCCAGGGACCCGGGTTAACACTGTTGTCTCACAGCGCCAGGAATCCGGGTTAGCACCGCTGCCTCACAGTGCTAGCGACCCGGGTTAACACTGCTGTCTCCAGGTGCCAGGGACCCGGGTTATCACTGCTGTCTCAGGGCTAGGGACCCGGGTTAACACTGCTGTCTCACAGTCCCAGGGACCCGGGTTAACACTGCTGTCTCACAGTGCCAGGGACCCGGGTCAACACTGCTGTCTCCCAGTGCCAGGGACCCGGTTTATCACTGCTGTCTCAGGGCTAGGGATCCGGGTCAACACTGCTGCCTCACAGTGCCAGGGACCCGAGTTAACACTGCTGCCTCACAGAGCCAGGGACCCGGGTTAACACTGCTGTCTCACAGCGCCAGGGACCCGGTTTAACACATTAGTCTCACAGTGCCAGGGACACTCATTAACACTGCTGCTTCACAGTGCCAGGGACCCGGGTTAACACTGCTGTCTCACAGTGCCAGGGACCCGAGTTAACACTGCTGTCTCACAGTGCCACGGACCCAGGTTAACACTGCTGTCTCAGTGCCAGGGACCCGGGTTAACACTGCTGTCTCACAGTGCCAGGGACCCGGGTTAACACTGCTGTTTCAGTGCCAGGGACCCGGGTTAACACTGCTGTCTCACAGTGCCAGGGACCCGGGTTAACACTGCTGTCTCACAGTGCCAGGGACCCGGGTTAACACTGCTGTCTCAGTGCCAGGGACCCGGGTTAACACTGCTGTCTCACAGTGCCAGGGACCCGGTTTAACACATTAGTCTCACAGTGCCAGGGACACTCATTAACACTGCTGCTTCACAGTGCCAGGGACCCGGGTTAACACATTATTCTCACAGTGCCAGGGACACTCGTTAAAACTGCTGCTTCACAGTGCCAGGGACCCGGTTTAACACATTAGTCTCACAGTGCCAGGGACACTCATTAACACTGCTGCTTCACAGTGCCAGGGACCCGGGTTAACACATTAGTCTCACAGTGCCAGGGACACTCGTTAAAACTGCTGCTTCACAGTGCCAGGGACCCGAGTTAACACTGCTGTCTCACAGTGCCAGGGACCCGGGTTAACACTGCTGTCTCACAGTGCCAGGGACCCGGGTTAACACTGCTGCCACACAGTGCCAGGGACCCGGGTTAACACTGCTGCCACACAGTGCCAGGGACCCGGGTTAACACTGCTGTCTCCCAGTGCCAGGGACACTCGTTAAAACTGCTGCTTCACAGTGCCAGGGACCCGAGTTAACACTGCTGTCTCACAGTGCCAGGGACCCGGGTTAACACTGCTGTCTCACAGTGCCAGGGACCCGGGTTAACACTGCTGCCACACAGTGCCAGGGACCCGGGTTAACACTGCTGTCTCACAGTGCCAGGGACCCGGGTTAACACTGCTGTCTCACAGTGCCAGGGACCCGGGTTAACACTGCTGTCTCACAGTGCCAGGGACCCGGGTTAACACTGCTGTCTCACAGTGCCAGGGACCCGGGTTAACACTGCTGTCACACAGTGCCAGCGACCCGGGTTAACACTGCTGTCTCACAGTGGCAGGGACCCGGGTCAACACTGCTGTCTCCCAGTGCCAGGGACCCGGGTTATCACTGCTGTCTCAAGGCTAGGGACCCAGGTCAGCACTGCTGCCTCACAGTGCCAGGGACCCGGTTTAACATATTAGTCTCACAGTGCCGGGGACCCGGGTTAACACTGCTGTCTCACAGTGCCAGAGACCCGGGTTAACACTGCTGTCTCACAGTGCCAGGGACCCGGTTTAACACATTAGTCTCACAGTGCCAGGGACACTCATTAACACTGCTGCCTCACAGTGCCAGGGACCCGAGTTAACACTGCTGTCTCACAGAGCCAGGGACCCGGGTTAACACATTACTCTCACAGTGCCAGGGACCCGGATCAACACTGCTGCCTCACAGTGACAGGGGCCTAGGTTAACACATTAGTCTCACAGCGCCAGGGTCCCGGGTTAACACTGCTGTCTCACAGTGCCAGGAATCCGGGATAGCACCGCTGCCTCACAGTGCTAGCGACCCGGGTTAACACTGCTGTCTCACAGTGCCAGGGACCCGGGTTAACACTGCTGTCACACAGTGCCAGGGACCCGGGTTAACACTGCTGTCTCACAGAGCCAGGGACCCGGTTTAACACATTAGTCTCACAGTGCCAGGGACACGGGTTAACACTGCTGCTTCACAGTGCCAGGGACCCGGGTCAACACTGCTGCCTCACAGTGCCAGGGACAGAGTTAACACTGCTGTCTCAGTGCCAGGGACCCGGGTTAACACTGCTGTCTCACAGAGCCAGGGACCCGGATTAACACATTAGTCTCACAGTGCCAGGGACAAGGGTTAACACTGCTGCTTCACAGTGCCAGGGACCCGGGTTAACACTGCGGTCTCACAGCACCAGGGACCCGGGTTAACACTGCTGCTTCACAGCGCCAGGGACACGAGTTAGCACTGCTGTCTCACAGTGCCAGGAACCCGGGTTAACACATTAGTCTCACAGTGCCAGGGACCCGGATCAACACTGCTGCCTCACAGTGACAGGGACCTAGGTTAACACATTAGTCTCACAGCGCCAGTGACCCGGGTTAACACTGCTGTCTCACAGCGCCAGGAATCCGGGTTAGCACCGCTGTCTCACAGCGCCAGGGACCCGGGTCAACACTGCTGCCTCACAGCGACAGGAATCCGGGTTAGCACCGCTGCCTCACAGTGCTAGCGACCCGGGTTAACACTGCTGTCTCCCAGTGCCAGGGACCCGGGTTATCACTGCTGTCTCAGGGCTAGGGACCCGGGTTAACACTGCTGTCTCACAGTGCCAGGGACCCGGGTCAACACTGCTGTCTCACAGTGCCAGGGACCCGGGTTATCACTGCTGTCTCAGGGCTAGGGACCCGGGTCAACACTGCTGCCTCACAGTGCCAGGGACCCGAGTTAACACTGCTGCCTCACAGAACCAGGGACCCGGGTTAACACTGCTTTCTCACAGCGCCAGGGACCCGGTTTAACACATTAGTCTCACAGTGCCAGGGACACTCATTAACACTGCTGCTTCACAGTGCCAGGGACACTCATTAACACTGCTGTCTCACAGCGCCAGGGACCCGAGTTAACACTGCTGTCTCACAGTGCCAGGGACCCGGGTTAACACTGCTGTCTCACAGTGCCAGGGACCCGGGTTAGGACTGCTGTCTCACAGTGCCAGGGACCCGGGTTAACACTGCTGTCTCACAGTGGCAGGGACCCGGGTCAACACTGCTGTCTCCCAGTGCCAGGGACCCGGGTTATCACTGCCGTCTCAAGGCTAGGGACCCGGGTCAGCACTGCTGCCTCACAGTGCCAGGGACCCGGTTTAACACATTAGTCTCACAGTGCCAGGGACCCGGGTTAACACTGCTGTCTCACAGTACCGGAGACCCGGGTTAACACTGCTGTCTCACTGCCAGGGACCCGGGTTAACACTGCTGCCTCACAGTGCCAGGGATCCGGTTTAACACATTAGTCTCACAGTGCCAGGGGCATTCATTAACACTGCTGCTTCACAGTGCCAGGGACCCGGGTTAACACTGCTGTCTCACAGTGCCAGGGACACGAGTTAACACTGCTGTCTCAGTGCCAGGTGACCCGGATTAACACTGCTGTCTCACAGAGCCAGGGACCCGCGTTAACATATTAGTCTCACAGCACCAGGGACCCGGGTTAACACTGCCGCCTCACAGTGCCAGGGATCCGGGTTAACACTGCTGTCTCACAGTGCCAGAGACCCGGATCAACACTGCTGCCTCACAGTGACAGGGACCTAGGTTAACACATTAGTCTCACAGCGCCAGGGACCCGGGTTTACACTGTTGTCTCACAGCGCCAGGAATCCGGGTTAGCACCGCTGCCTCACAGTGCTAGCGACCCGGGTTAACACTGCTGTCTCCAGGTGCCAGGGACCCGGGTTATCACTGCTGTCTCAGGGCTAGGGACCCGGGTTAACACTGCTGTCTCACAGTCCCAGGGACCCGGGTTAACACTGCTGTCTCACAGTGCCAGGGACCCGGGTCAACACTGCTGTCTCCCAGTGCCAGGGACCCGGTTTATCACTGCTGTCTCAGGGCTAGGGATCCGGGTCAACACTGCTGCCTCACAGTGCCAGGGACCCGAGTTAACACTGCTGCCTCACAGAGCCAGGGACCCGGGTTAACACTGCTGTCTCACAGCGCCTGGGACCCGGTTTAACACATTAGTCTCACAGTGCCAGGGACACTCATTAACACTGCTGCTTCACAGTGCCAGGGACCCGGGTTAACACTGCTGTCTCACAGTGCCAGGGACCCGAGTTAACACTGCTGTCTCACAGTGCCACGGACCCAGGTTAACACTGCTGTCTCACAGTGCCAGGGACCCAGGTTAACACTGCTGTCTCAGTGCCAGGGACCCGGGTTAACACTGCTGTCTCACAGTGCCAGGGACCCGGGTTAACACTGCTGTTTCAGTGCCAGGGACCCGGGTTAACACTGCTGTCTCACAGTGCCAGGGACCCGGGTTAACACTGCTGTCTCACAGTGCCAGGGACCCGGGTTAACACTGCTGTCTCAGTGCCAGGGACCCGGGTTAACACTGCTGTCTCACAGTGCCAGGGACCCGGTTTAACACATTAGTCTCACAGTGCCAGGGACACTCATTAACACTGCTGCTTCACAGTGCCAGGGACCCGGGTTAACACATTATTCTCACAGTGCCAGGGACACTCGTTAAAACTGCTGCTTCACAGTGCCAGGGACCCGGGTTAACACTGCTGTCTCACAGTGCCAGGGACCCGAGTTAACACTGCTGTCTCACAGTGCCACGGACCCAGGTTAACACTGCTGTCTCACAGTGCCAGGGACCCAGGTTAACACTGCTGTCTCAGTGCCAGGGACCCGGGTTAACACTGCTGTCTCACAGTGCCAGGGACCCGGGTTAACACTGCTGTTTCAGTGCCAGGGACCCGGGTTAACACTGCTGTCTCACAGTGCCAGGGACCCGGGTTAACACTGCTGTCTCACAGTGCCAGGGACCCGGGTTAACACTGCTGTCTCAGTGCTAGGGACCCGGGTTAACACTGCTGTCTCACAGTGCCAGGGACCCGGTTTAACACATTAGTCTCACAGTGCCAGGGACACTCATTAACACTGCTGCTTCACAGTGCCAGGGACCCGGGTTAACACATTAGTCTCACAGTGCCAGGGACACTCGTTAAAACTGCTGCTTCACAGTGCCAGGGACCCGAGTTAACACTGCTGTCTCACAGTGCCAGGGACCCGGGTTAACACTGCTGTCTCACAGTGCCAGGGACCCGGGTTAACACTGCTGCCACACAGTGCCAGGGACCCGGGTTAACACTGCTGTCTCACAGTGCCAGGGACCCGGTTTAACACATTAGTCTCACAGTGCCAGGGACACTCGTTAAAACTGCTGCTTCACAGTGCCAGGGACCCGAGTTAACACTGCTGTCTCACAGTGCCAGGGACCCGGGTTAACACTGCTGTCTCACAGTGCCAGGGACCCGGGTTAACACTGCTGCCACACAGTGCCAGGGACCCGGGTTAACACTGCTGTCTCACAGTGCCAGGGACCCGGGTTAACACTGCTGTCTCACAGTGCCAGGGACCCGGGTTAACACTGCTGTCTCACAGTGCCAGGGACCCGGGTTAACACTGCTGTCTCACAGTGCCAGGGACCCGGGTTAACACTGCTGTCACACAGTGCCAGCGACCCGGGTTAACACTGCTGTCTCACAGTGGCAGGGACCCGGGTCAACACTGCTGTCTCCCAGTGCCAGGGACCCGGGTTATCACTGCTGTCTCAAGGCTAGGGACCCAGGTCAGCACTGCTGCCTCACAGTGCCAGGGACCCGGTTTAACATATTAGTCTCACAGTGCCATGGACCCGGGTTAACACTGCTGTCTCACAGTGCCAGAGACCCGGGTTAACACTGCTGTCTCACAGTGCCAGGGACCCGGTTTAACACATTAGTCTCACAGTGCCAGGGACACTCATTAACACTGCTGCCTCACAGTGCCAGGGACCCGAGTTAACACTGCTGTCTCACAGAGCCAGGGACCCGGGTTAACACATTACTCTCACAGTGCCAGGGACCCGGATCAACACTGCTGCCTCACAGTGACAGGGGCCTAGGTTAACACATTAGTCTCACAGCGCCAGGGTCCCGGGTTAACACTGCTGTCTCACAGTGCCAGGAATCCGGGATAGCACCGCTGCCTCACAGTGCTAGCGACCCGGGTTAACACTGCTGTCTCACAGTGCCAGGGACCCGGGTCAACACTTCTGTCTCACAGTCCCAGGGACCCGGGTTAACACTGCTGTCTCACAGTGCCAGGGACCCGGGTTATCACTGCTGTCTCAGGGCTAGGGACCCGGGTCAACACTGCTGCCTCACAGTGCCAGGGACCCGAGTTAACACTGCTGCCTCACAGAGCCAGGGACCCGGTTAACACTGCTTTCTCACAGTGCCAGGGACCCGGGTTACCACTGCTGCCTCACAGTGTCAGGGATCCGGGTTAACACTGCTGCCTCACAGTGCCAGGGACCCGGGTTAACACTGCTGCTTCACAGTGCCAGGGACCCGGGTTAACACTACTGCTTCACAGTGCCAGGGACCCGGGTTAACACTGCTGTCTCAGTGCCATGTACCCGGGTTAACACTGCTGTCTCACAGTGCCAGGGACCCGGTTTAACACATTAGTCTCACAGTGCCAGGGACACTCATCAACACTGCTGCTTCACAGTGCCAGGGACCCGGGTTAACACTGCTGTCTCACAGTGCCAGGGACCCGAGTTAACTCTGCTGTCTCACAGTGCCACGGACCCAGGTTAACACTGCTGTCTCACAGTGCCAGGGACCCAGGTTAACACTGCTGTCTCAGTGCCAGGGACCCGGGTTAACACTGCTGTCTCACAGTGCCAGGGACCCGGGTTAACACTGCTGTTTCAGTGCCAGGGACCCGTGTTAACACTGCTGTCTCACAGTGCCAGGGACCCGGGTTAACACTGCTGTCTCACAGTGCCAGGGACCCGGGTTAACACTGCTGTCTCAGTGCCAGGGACCCGGGTTAACACTGCTGTCTCACAGTGCCAGGGACCCGGTTTAACACATTAGTCTCACAGTGCCAGGGACACTCATTAACACTGCTGCTTCACAGTGCCAGGGACCCGGGTTAACACATTAGTCTCACAGTGCCAGGGACACTCGTTAAAACTGCTGCTTCACAGTGCCAGGGACCCGGGTTAACACTGCTGTCTCACAGTGCCAGGGACCCGAGTTAACACTGCTGTCTCACAGTGCCACGGACCCAGGTTAACACTGCTGTCTCACAGTGCCAGGGACCCAGGTTAACACTGCTGTCTCAGTGCCAGGGACCCGGGTTAACACTGCTGTCTCACAGTGCCAGGGACCCGGGTTAACACTGCTGTTTCAGTGCCAGGGACCCGGGTTAACACTGCTGTCTCACAGTGCCAGGGACCCGGGTTAACACTGCTGTCTCACAGTGCCAGGGTCCCGGGTTAACACTGCTGTCTCAGTGCCAGGGACCCGGGTTAACACTGCTGTCTCACAGTGCCAGGGACCCGGTTTAACACATTAGTCTCACAGTGCCAGGGACACTCATTAACACTGCTGCTTCACAGTGCCAGGGACCCGGGTTAACACATTAGTCTCACAGTGCCAGGGACTCTCGTTAAAACTGCTGCTTCACAGTGCCAGGGACCCGAGTTAACACTGCTGTCTCACAGTGCCAGGGACCCGGGTTAACACTGCTGTCTCACAGTGCCAGGGACCCGGGTTAACACTGCTGCCACACAGTGCCAGGGACCCGGGTTAACACTGCTGTCTCACAGTGCCGGGGACCCGGGTTAACACTGCTGTCTCACAGTGCCAGGGACCCGGGTTAACACTGCTGTCTCACAGTGCCAGGGACCCGGGTTAACACTGCTGTCTCACAGTGCCAGGGACCCGGGTTAACACTGCTGTCACACAGTGCCAGCGACCCGGGTTAACACTGCTGTCTCACAGTGGCAGGGACCCGGGTCAACACTGCTGTCTCCCAGTGCCAGGGACCCGGGTTAGCACTGCTGTCTCACAGTGCCAGGGACCCGGGTTATCACTGCTGTCTCAAGGCTAGGGACCCAGGTCAGCACTGCTGCCTCACAGTGCCAGGGACCCGGTTTAACATATTAGTCTCACAGTGCCAGGGACCCGGGTTAACACTGCTGTCTCACAGTGCCAGAGACCCGGGTTAACACTGCTGTCTCACAGTGCCAGGGACCCGGTTTAACACATTAGTCTCACAGTGCCAGGGACACTCATTAACACTGCTGCCTCACAGTGCCAGGGACCCGAGTTAACACTGCTGTCTCACAGAGCCAGGGACCCGGGTTAACACATTACTCTCACAGTGCCAGGGACCCGGATCAACACTGCTGCCTCACAGTGACAGGGGCCTAGGTTAACACATTAGTCTCACAGCGCCAGGGACCCGGGTTAACACTGCTGTCTCACAGTGCCAGGAATCCGGGATAGCACCGCTGCCTCACAGTGCTAGCGACCCGGGTTAACACTGCTGTCTCACAGTGCCAGGGACCCGGGTGAACACTTCTGTCTCACAGTCCCAGGGACCCGGGTTAACACTGCTGTCTCACAGTGCCAGGGACCCGGGTTATCACTGCTGTCTCAGGGCTAGGGACCCGGGTCAACACTGCTGCCTCACAGTGCCAGGGACTCGGGTTAACACTGCTGCCTCACAGAGCCAGGGACCCGGTTAACACTGCTTTCTCACAGTGCCAGGGACCCGGGTTAACACTGCTGCCTCACAGTGTCAGGGATCCGGGTTAACACTGCTGCCTCACAGTGCCAGGGACCCGGGTTAACACTGCTGCTTCACAGTGCCAGGGACCCGGGTTAACACTACTGCTTCACAGTGCCAGGGACCCGGGTTAACACTGCTGTCTCAGTGCCAGGTACCCGGGTTAACACTGCTGTCTCACAGTGCCAGGGACCCGGTTTAACACATTAGTCTCACAGTGCCAGGGACACTCATCAACACTGCTGCCTCACAGTGACAGGGA
The DNA here is from genome assembly GCF_047496885.1 of Scyliorhinus torazame. Lineage (NCBI taxonomy): Eukaryota > Metazoa > Chordata > Chondrichthyes > Carcharhiniformes > Scyliorhinidae > Scyliorhinus > Scyliorhinus torazame. Next base: position 1,025,434 of record NC_092722.1, read on the forward strand.
CCTAGGTTAACACTGCTGTCTCACAGTGCCAGGAACCCGGGTTAGCACTGCTGTCTCACAGCGCCTGGGACCCGGGGTAACACTGCTGCCTCACAGTGCCAGGGACCCGAGTTAACACTGCTGTCTCACAGTGCCAGGGATCTGGGTTAGCACTGCTGTCACACAGTGCCAGGGACCCGGGTTAACACTGCTGTCTCACAGTTCCAGGGATCTGGGTTAGCACTGCTGTCTCACAGCACCAGGGACCCGGGTTAGGACTGCTGTCTCACAGTGCCAGGGACCCGGGTTAACACTGCTGTCTCACAGTGGCAGGGACCCGGGTCAACACTGCTATCTCCCAGTGCCAGGGACCCGGGTTATCACTGCTGTCTCAGGGCTAGGGACCCGGGTTAGCACTGCTGTCTCACAGTGCCAGGGACCCGGGTTAACACTGCTGTCTCACAGTGCCAGGGACCCGGGTTATCACTGCTGTCTCAAGGCTCGGGACCCGGGTCAGCACTGCTGCCTCACAGTGCCAGGGACCCGAGTTAACACTGCTGTCTCACAGTGCCAGGGACCCGGGTTAACACTGCTGTCTCACAGTGCCAGGGACCCGGGTCAACACTGCTGCCTCACAGTGCCAGGGACCCGGTTTAACACATTAGTCTCACAGTGCCAGGGACCCGGGTTAACACTGCTGTCTCACAGTGCCAGGACCCGGGTTAACACTGCTGTCTCAGTGCCAGGGACCCGGGTCAACACTGCTGCCTCACAGTGCCAGGGACCCGGTCTAACACATTAGTCTCACAGTGCCAGGGACACGGCTTAACACTGCTGTCTCAGTGCCAGGGATCCGGGTTAACACTGCTGTCTCACAGTGCCAGGGACCCGGGTTAACACATTAGTCTCACAGTGCCAGGGACACGGGTTAGCACTGCTGTCTCACAGTGCCAGGGACCCGGGTTAACACTGTTGTCTCACAGTGCCAGGGATCTGGGTTAGCACTGCTGTCTCACAGTGCCAGGGACCCGGGTTAACACTGCTATTTCACAGTGCCAGGGACCGGGGTTAACACTGCTGTCTCACAGTGCCAGGAACCCGGGTTAGCACTGCTGACTCACAGCGCCTGGGACCCGGGATAACACTGCTGCCTCACAGTGCCAGGGACCCGAGTTACCACTGCTGTCTCACAGTGCCAGGGACCCAGTTAACACTGCTGTCTCACAGTGCCAGGGTCCCGGGTTAACACTGCTGTCTCACACTGCCAGGGACCCGGGTTAACACTGCTGCCTCACAGTGCCAGGGACCCAGTTTAATACATTAGTCTCACAGTGCCAGGGACCCGGGTTAATACTGCTGTCTCACAGTGCCAGGGACCCGGGTTAACACTGCTGTCTCACAGTGCCAGGGACCCGGGTTAACACTGCTGTCTCACAGTGCCCGGGACCCGGGTTAACACTGCTGTCTCACAGTGCCAGGGATCTGGGTTAGCACTGCTGTCTCACATTGCCAGGGACCCGGGTTAACACTGCTGTTTCACAGTGTCAGGGACTCGTGTTAGCACAGCAGTCTCACAGCGCCAGGGACCCGGGTTAACACTGCTGTCTCACAGCGCCAGGGTCCCGGGTTAGCACTGCTGTCTCACAGTGCCAGGGGCCCAGGTTAACACTGCTGTCTCACAGTGCCCGGGACCCGGGTTAACACTGCTGTCTCACAGTGCCAGGGACCCGGGTTAACACTGCTGTTTCACAGTGTCAGGGACTCGTGTTAGCACAGCAGTCTCACAGCGCCAGGGACCCGGGTTAACACTGCTGTCTCACAGTGCCAGGGACCCGGGTTAACACTGTTGTCTCACAGTGCCAGGGATCTGGGTTAGCACTGCTGTCTCACAGTGCCAGGGACCCGGGTTAACACTGCTATTTCACAGTGCCAGGGACCGGGGTTAACACTGCTGTCTCACAGTGCCAGGAACCCGGGTTAGCACTGCTGACTCACAGCGCCTGGGACCCGGGATAACACTGCTGCCTCACAGTGCCAGGGACCCGAGTTACCACTGCTGTCTCACAGTGCCAGGGACCCAGTTAACACTGCTGTCTCACAGTGCCAGGGTCCCGGGTTAACACTGCTGTCTCACACTGCCAGGGACCCGGGTTAACACTGCTGCCTCACAGTGCCAGGGACCCAGTTTAATACATTAGTCTCACAGTGCCAGGGACCCGGGTTAATACTGCTGTCTCACAGTGCCAGGGACCCGGGTTAACACTGCTGTCTCACAGTGCCAGGGACCCGGGTTAACACTGCTGTCTCACAGTGCCCGGGACCCGGGTTAACACTGCTGTCTCACAGTGCCAGGGATCTGGGTTAGCACTGCTGTCTCACATTGCCAGGGACCCGGGTTAACACTGCTGTTTCACAGTGTCAGGGACTCGTGTTAGCACAGCAGTCTCACAGCGCCAGGGACCCGGGTTAACACTGCTGTCTCACAGCGCCAGGGTCCCGGGTTAGCACTGCTGTCTCACAGTGCCAGGGGCCCAGGTTAACACTGCTGTCTCACAGTGCCCGGGACCCGGGTTAACACTGCTGTCTCACAGTGCCAGGGACCCGGGTTAACACTGCTGTTTCACAGTGTCAGGGACTCGTGTTAGCACAGCAGTCTCACAGCGCCAGGGACCCGGGTTAACACTGCTGTCTCACAGTGCCAGGGACCCGGGTTTACACTGCAGTCTCAAAGCACCAGGGACCCGGGTTAACACTGCTGTCTCACAGTGGCAGGGACATAGGTTAGCACTGCTGCCTGACAGTGCCAGGGCCCTAGGTTACCACTGCTGCCTCACAGCGCCAGGCATCCAGGTTCAATTCCGGTATCGGGTGACTGTGCGGAGTCTGCACGTTCTCGTCGTTGTTATGGGCCAGGGTTTAGAGAACCCCAAAGTGTGTCATGGAGTTCGTCTGACCCACAACTTTTAATAGATTGTGGTATGGGGAGCACACGGCCCACTGGACAGGTGTGGTACAGCAGAAATGGAAAAGTATTTTTTAAAGCAAAACAATGTTTATTCTATGAACTCAAGTTAACCTTTTTGAAACATACAGTGAACATCTTAGCAACCATTAATTCAAATACAACCCCCAAAGAATACAACACTAAGTAATCCTTAATAACTTCCCAAACAACATCCAGAAGACAGAAGAAACACCTTTTAACAGAAGCACATTAGGTTTACATTCACTACTGAGAACATTTATAATTCTGAATTAAGCAAATGATCAAGAGATAGTGTTTTCATGGCAGAGAGATCAACAGTACAGCTTCTCTGTCTGGCTTCAGCTCTAACACTGAAAACAAAACTAAAACACACTGCAGCAAACAGCCTCAAACAAAAGTAAAAAGCTGACAGACAGCCCAGCTCCACCCACACTCTGACATCACTGAGAAACACCCATTTCTTAAAGGTACATTTCTTAAACACCCATCTCTTAAAGGTACTTTCACATGACACCGTGTCTCCGTGGGTCTCCTCCGGGTGCTCCGGTTTCCTCCCACAGTCCAAAGATTTGCAGGTTGGGTGGATTGGCCATGATAAATTGCCCCTTAGTGTCCAGGGATGTGCAGGATAAGGTGGGGTTATGGAGTTGGGAGGGGGGGGGGGGGGGGGGGGGGGGTGGGGGGGCGGGGGGAGTAATCTTAAGAAATGTGGCAAAAATTTAAATATTCTTGGTCAGCGAGCTCCCTGGGGTTATCAGCTGGTATCTGCAGCATTTGGTTTGTTCTTGATGAGACTAGAGGACCAGTTATTTGGTTTGATGAGGCTAGAGGACCAGTTATTTGGTTTGATGAGGCTAGAGGACCAGTTCTGTGAGTGCACCTGACCTTCGTATCCTAGGGACAAGTCATTTTGACAGTCTCCTCTGGGCGCTTGAAGCTTGCTTTGATTTCTGTCCAATTTTTGATCCAGTGCTGCAGAGTTTGGATTCTGGATCATCTGGGTAGAAAATCCCAAATGTCCATTTAAAAATCTCCATGAAGCAGATACCAGATTTACTGCCCATCAATAGTGAAAGCAGTCGATGATCTGACTTGTGAAAAGTTCAGCTTCCTGCTCCATTTGCAAAATTTCTGGCAGATTCTATGGGTACAGAATGTCAGGTGTTATATTACCTTGTATAATATATATTACTCATTCGCTTCTTTGCATGGTGCTCCTGTACTCGATGTTTATTAACACTCAAAGTCTTCAATTGAAAGCAAATACTGTTTATTGAGTAATAATAACTATTAAACTGTGAGTTTGTTCTCTCTTCAGCAACTAAACGAGAAATTAAATTAACAAGATTAAATAAATATTAACTATGATTAACAACACCTACACTCTGAGCTATCACTCTCTACCTCTGGTTACTAGTCACTCCAAAAACGAAGAGGCAGGAACTCGGCTTGAGTCTGTCTTTTATACCCCTCTCTAGTGCTGCCATCTAGTGGTTACCTAGCTGTTACTTCTGTTTATTAACCCTTTATATCCATACAGATATGCAAATCACTACATCAGGAAAAAGCAATCATCAAACCACCTTGGGTATTTACTTTTTATATAATGGCAAACTTGTGAGTGAAACATTGCAAAAATTATTCAGGTTCATATTATTCAGGTTCATAAAAATCCTTTAAGTTCCTTACAGCTCTCTGGCTTCAAGTGGTAAGCCTCCCGTGCCAGCCTCCCCGAACAGGCGCCGGAATGTGGCGACTAGGGGCTTTTCACAGTAACTTCATTTGAAGCCTACTTGTGACAATAAGCGATTTTCATTTCATTTCATTTTCATTTCATTTTCAAGTGTGAAATTCATCGGTACCAATAGGAAACGGCCCATGTCTGTCCTGGCCTCGTGATAACAGCAGCAACAGGGATGAAGTTGAAACTATCAGACAGCAGACACTTTACTGTTCAACATTTACACAAATTGCTGGCAGTACAGATCCAGCTGCCCATTAACCTGCCCCATCCGTGATGACTGAACCATCATCATTAGACATTTCATACGCCCGTTCTTCCCTGCCTCCAACCTGTCCCACAGCAGAGAGACAAAAATACTGAAACCCCAGGGCCAATAAGGGAAGAAAAAGCTCTGGAAAATTCCTCTCTGACCCCCTCAGGTGGTATGAGCCATTGCAGGAGATTCCCTGGACTCCGAACTGATTTGTGCTCTGTCATTGGTACGTGCAATTTCTCAATCTCTGCTCCAGACAGGAACCAGTCTAGCTCCTTCTTGAAGGTAATCAACTCAAATAAGCCTTTACATTTAAAGAAATAAAATAAAAATTGAAGGTGTAAAGATATATTTTCCTGAAATAGAAATGGAAAATGCTGGAAACACAGTGATGAAGATGCAGGTCAGGCAGCATCTGTGGAGAGAGAGATAGAGTTAACCTTTCATCTCAATTGTTTCTGATCGGACTGGAAAAGTTTGGTATGTAATAGGTTTTGAGTGGGGGGAGGGTGGAACCAGGATAAAGGAAGGCCTTCCCCAACTTTAATCACTCCACCACTGGCAGCCGTGCCTCCAGTTGCCTGGGCCCCAAGCTCAGGAATTCCCTCTGTCATGTGAGAATACCTTTAAGAAATGGGTTTTTATCAAATAGCCACAGTGATGTCAGAGTGTGGGTGGAGCTGGGCTGTCTGTCTGCTTTTACTTTTGTTTTTGAGCTGGCAGCTACAGTGTGTGTTTAGCTTTGTTTTCAGAGTTGGAGCTGCATCCAGCCAAACAAGGTGTAATTTTGATCTCTCTGCATGTAAAGAATATCTTCAGATCACTTGCTAATTTAAAAGTGATAACTGCTCTCAGTAGAGAATTTAAAACCTGCTATCTTTCTTGAAGAGTGTATGTGTCTTATGGATGTTGCTAGGAAAGATTAAGGGTTACTTATAGAGTATTGTATTCTTTGGGGGGAATATTTGAGTTGATAGTTGCTAAGGTGTTTACTGTGCATTTATGAAATGTTAACTGGATTTCATAGAATAAACATTGCTTTCTTTTAAAAGTGCTTTCGATCTCTGTTGCATCACACCTGTAGAGTGAGCCGTGTGCTCCCCATAACCAAAATCTATTAAACGTTGGGAGTCAGGTGAACACCACGATACACTTTGGTGTTCCTTAAAGCCTGGCCCACCTCTCTCAGCATCTCCGCCGCTCCACTTGCTTTCCCCTTTAAGACTATCCTTAAAAACCCTTTTTATCAAACCTTTGGCCATCTGCACTCATATTTCCCCTGACTCGGTGTCAGGCTCTGTTTTATATTGCGCCTGTGAAGTGTTTTCGGGAGTTTTATTCCATTAAAGGTGCTGTATAAAAACAAGTTGTTGTTGTAAGAAGGGGAGTTTATTGGAAGTCCTCAGACAAAAGCTACAAGCTGGCAGACAAAGCCATTGAAAAATGTACTTTCAATAGGTTCAGAAGGTATCCAGAGGTGTCGTTGGAAAGAAAAGTGATGAATGGATATTAAAAAGAGCGGGTTTGAAATCAATGCAAAAGGCAATAAGTTTGTGATGAAGTTTTTGTTGTCATTAGAAAACAGATAATTACGAATAAATGAAGATTAATTTGCATGGTAACATTCATTCCTGGCGTTCACATTCATGAAGGGTATTAAAAGGCTCACAGATGGAAATGGTTACCTAACTCATTCACATAAGAACACAGTCCAGTATCTTGAATAAAGTGTTCAGTTTGCCTGCCAGAATTGCCGTTCAGATACAAAACATTACTCTGTTTCTACCTCCAGAGAGGTTTGATTTTGATTTGATTTCATTTATTGTCACATGTACTGAACTACAGTGAAAAGTATATTTCTGCGGCCAAGGGAACGTACACAGTACGTACATAGTAGACAAAAGAATAATCGACAGAGAACATTAACAAATGGTACATCGACAGACAGTGATTGGTTACAGTGCAGAACAAGGGGCCAAACAAAGCAAATACATGAGCAAGAGCAGCATAGGGCGTCGTGAATAGTGTTCTTACAGGGAACAGATCAGTCCAAGGGGGAAACCCAATTATATCATACCCATTTATATCTGTGTGGGTGTGCCCCCCTCTCCCCCCGCAACCACCCAGGAGAAGGCCACTCATAACCGCCGGGAGCGGGAGAAGACAGGAGGGCTCCGCCAGACCTGCAGCCCCTCACCACAGCAGAGCAGAGGGTACTGGACAGCGGGCCCGAAGAAAGGGCAGTCGCCGGGGTGGAAGTCGGCATTGGGCGAGAGAGTGAGACCCTGCTGAGTTACGGTTCCCCGTGACAACATGTCACCCCCACCACCACCACACTCACAATGCACTCATATCCACCACCCCCACCACCCCCACCCCCACACCCATCCCCACCACCCCCACACCCACACCCACACCCACACCCATCCCCACCACCCCCACCCCCACACCCACACCCATCCCCACCATCCCCACACCCACACCCATCCCCACCCCCCCCACACCCACACCCATCCCCACCACCCCCACCCCCACACCCACACCCATCCCCACCACCCCCACACTCACACCCATCCCCACCACCACCACCCCCACACCCACACCCACACCCATCCCCACCACCCCCACACCCACACCCATCCCCACCACCCCCACACCCACACCCATCCCCACCACCCCCACACCCACACCCATCCCCACCACCCCCCACCCCCACACCCACACCCATCCCCACCACCCCCACACCCACACCCATCCCCACCACCCCCACCCCCACACCCACACCCACACCCATCCCCACCACCCCCACACCCACACCCATCCCCACCACCCCCACACCCACACCCATTCCCACCACCCCCACACCCATCCCCACCACCCCCACACCCACACCCATCCCCACCACCCCAACCCCCACACCCACACCCATCCCCACCACACCCACCCCCCCACTCCCACACCACCCCCATCCCCACCCCACCCCCACCCCACCACCCCATCCCCACACCACCCCCACACCCACACCCACCACCCCCATCCCCACACACCCATCCCCACCGCACCCATCCCCACCACCCCCCCATCCCCACACTCACACCACCCCCATCCCCCCCATCCCCACAGCACCCCCACACCACCCTCATCCTCACCCCTACCTCCCCATCCCCACACCACACCACCCCCACACCACCCCCATCCCCACCCCACCCCACCCACCACCCCCATCCTCACACCATCCCCACCACCCCCATCCCCACCACACCCATCCCCACAACCCCCCCCATCCCCACACCCACACCCATCCCCACCACCCCCACACCCACACCCATCCCCACCACCCGCACACCCACACCCATCCCCACCACCCCCACCCCCACACCCACACCCATCCCCACCACCCCCACACCCACACCCATCCCCACCACCCCCACCCCCACACCCACACCCACACCCATCCCCACCACCCCCACACCCACACCCATCCCCACCACCCCCACACCCACACCCATTCCCACCACCCCCACACCCATCCCCACCACCCCCACACCCACACCCATCCCCACCACCCCCACCCCCACACCCACACCCATCCCCACCACACCCACACCCACCCCCCCACTCCCACACCACCCCCATCCCCACCCCACCCCCACCCCACCACCCCATCCCCACACCACCCCCACACCCACACCCACCACCCCCATCCCCACACACCCATCCCCACCGCACCCATCCCCACCACCCCCCCATCCCCACACTCACACCACCCCCATCCCCCCCATCCCCACAGCACCCCCACACCACCCTCATCCTCACCCCTACCTCCCCATCCCCACACCACACCACCCCCACACCACCCCCATCCCCACCCCACCCCACCCACCACCCCCATCCTCACACCATCCCCACCACCCCCATCCCCACCACACCCATCCCCACAACCCCCCCCATCCCCACACCCACACCCATCCCCACCACCCCCACACCCACACCCATCCCCACCACCCCCACACCCACACCCATCCCCACCACCCCCACCCCCACACCCACACCCATCCCCACCACCCCCACACCCACACCCATCCCCACCACCCCCACCCCCACACCCACACCCACACCCATCCCCACCACCCCCACACCCACACCCATCCCCACCACCCCCACACCCACACCCATTCCCACCACCCCCACACCCATCCCCACCACCCCCACACCCACACCCATCCCCACCACCCCCACCCCCACACCCACACCCATCCCCACCACACCCACACCCACCCCCCCACTCCCACACCACCCCCATCCCCACCCCACCCCCACCCCACCACCCCATCCCCACACCACCCCCACACCCACACCCACCACCCCCATCCCCACACACCCATCCCCACCGCACCCATCCCCACCACCCCCCCATCCCCACACTCACACCACCCCCATCCCCCCCATCCCCACAGCACCCCCACACCACCCTCATCCTCACCCCTACCTCCCCATCCCCACACCACACCACCCCCACACCACCCCCATCCCCACCCCACCCCACCCACCACCCCCATCCTCACACCATCCCCACCACCCCCATCCCCACCACACCCATCCCCACAACCCCCCCCATCCCCACACCACCCCCATCCCCCCACCATCCCCACCCCACCACCCCATCCCCACACACCCATCCCCACCGCACCCATCCCCACACCATCCCCATCACCCCCCCATCCCCACAGCACACCCACACCACCCTCATCCTCACCCCTACCTCCCCATCCCCACACCACCCCACCCCCACACCACCCCAATCCCCCCACCATCCCCACCCCCACCACAACCACACCAGCCCCACATCCCCGCTGCACCACCCTACACCCCCCCTCCCCCAACTTACAACCCCTCACCGACACACCTCCACCACCCCCACTCCCTCCCGGCCCACGATGGGGCTGGTTAGCCATGGCTAAATCGCTGGCTTTGAAAGCAGACCAAGGCAGGCCAGCAGCACGGTTCAATTCCCGTAACAGCCTCCCGAACAGGCGCCGGAATGTGGCGACTAGGGGCTTTTCACAGTAACTTCATTTGAAGCCAACTTGTGACAATAAGCGATTTTCATTTTCATTTCATTTTCATGCACTCATGCGTCTTGTCTTGCAGGAGCTGCTGGTGATGGGGTGGGTACTTCTGGTTTCCCCCGCCCCCAGCCACAACCCCAGGTGCCGGGCAGCGACGAGGACGGCAGCCCTCAACTCGCATTCCAGGACACCCAGAGCTTGTATCCAAGGATAACATCAACTCCCCCTCATATCTGTATCAAAACCCTCCACCATCCCAGAGACACTCAGCCCGTTTGGGCACTTTAATGAAGAGGCTCCTGGGACACCCTCTAATGCACAACACGGTACAGCAGGTGGAAGTAGGAACTCTCGAGGGGGTAGACAGTCGGAGGGCAGGCCGAGCCCAGGGACTAGCTGCCGTCCAGATGGGTTTCAGGCTTCTGGAACGGACAGTCACATTGATCGTATGGATGAACTCACAGAGCCAGGGACTACAAGAGGGGTTGTCAGTGAGCATCCAGCACCTGCAGGTGCAGTTGGAGGACCAGGCTGTTCCACAATAATGGGTTAATCTCCGAAGGTTTACATAAAATATTCCGATTTGTATATTATGCATTTTTGCCTGCGGTTTTGCTACATTATTCTGATCTTATTAAAGGAGACAGCATTGCTAATGGTCCCTTGTAGCAGAAATTTAAATCAGACTATTTTAGGGCCACATGGAACTAGGAGTAATAATTCGCCAGGGCATACAGGGCCTCCGTGACAGTGCGGATGAATCTGTGCACCGAGGTCTGTGAGATCCTGGAGAGGTGCCCACTCGGCGCCTGGAAGGACCCCGTGGTGTAAAAGTTCAGGGCGACCATCACCTTGACGGTCACTGGGAGTGGGTGTCCTCCCCCTTACCCCCACGGTGCCAGGTGTGCCATGATCTGGCAGATATGTCGCACCGTCTCTCTGCTCAGCCGGAGTCTCCGACGGCATGCCCGGTCCGGCAGGTCCTCTAATGACAGGCGGTGCCGATATACACGAGGCCTCATGCGGCGCCTCCTTTGCACGTCCTCCTCCTCGGCCTGTTGGGCGGCTGGCTCTCCATCCTCACCAGCTGCCTCCTGTACCTCTGGGGCAGGCTCCACTACCGCAGCTACCTCCTCCTCGAGCAGCTCCAGCTCGTACAGCTGCAGGGCAACCCCCAGGGGTACGGTGACTAGCAGGAAGGCCACCATTGCTGGTTGTATTCCAATATCCATTGTCTGCAGGGGGTGAAAGGCCGACTTATTAGCATGGTGCAAACCCCCATGTCCAATCAGGTCCACCGGGCTACACGGTGGCCCCGGTTGGCACTGCGGACCCAGTTGCCCGCATGGCCTCCCTCCCCCATTTCTGCACCCCTGGCCCTGTCAGGGCCCCCCTTCACCCCAGCCAGCCCGGCCAGTATCCGCACCCTCAGCCCACAGTCGTGCCTCTCCATGTCCGACCTCCTCTCTCTCCCTCAGCCATGGGGCCTGTTTTCCGATCTTTAAAAGCACAAGTGGAGCTCACCGTCAAGAATTCCCCCCAGTGGAGGCAGGGAATTGCGGACGCCCCAGAGAATACTGGGTCAGGCCCGCGAATGACGTTTACTCTACGTGCGGAGTGGAACTTATTGACTCCGCTGTCGAGGCACCGGAAAATTGTGATTTGGCGTGAACTCGGCACCCACCACGATTTTGGCATCAAAACCGATTCTCCGCATTATCGCGTTTCCCGATTTCAGTGTCGGCTGACAGAGAATCCAGCCCATGATAACAGAATATTTGGAAAGCATTAACAGGATTGGACGAAGCCAACGTGGGTTTATGATAGGCAAATCATTGTTCACCAATCTACTGGAGTTTTTTGAGGATATAACTAGTAGAATAGATAAGGGATAACCAGTGGATGTGGTGTATTTGGACTTTCAGAAAGCTTTTGCTAAGGTCCCTCATAAAGGTTAGTGAGAAAAGTTCAAGAACATGGAATGGGGATAATATGTTGCTGTGGATCAAGAATTGGTTGACAGACAGGAAACAGGGAGTGGGAATAGATGAGTGTTTTTCCAAGTGGCAGGCAGCAACTAGTCTTCTTCAGCGATCACTCACTAATGAGCATGTTTTCCCTGGTTGGAGAATCTCGAACCAGGGGAAACAGTCTCAGGATACGGTGGACCATTTAGGAGTGAGATGAGGAAATATGTCTTCACTCAAAGGGTAGTGAACCTGTGGAAATCTTTACAATAGAAGGCTGTGGAGGCCAAGTCACTGAATGTATTCAAGAAAGAGATAGATATTTTTTTAGATTTTAATGACATCGGGGATATGGAGAGAAAGCTGGAATATGGCATTGAGATCGAGGGTCATCCATGATCATATTTAATGGAGGAGCATCTTGAAGGGCTGAATGGCCTACTCCTGCTCCTACTTCTATGTTTCTATCACCATGCCCAGTTGCAAAGCAGAGCTCTCTCAGAAAAATTCAAGCTATTGTTCAGAAGAAAGCAGCAGAAGTCTTTCTGTGCCAGACCCCATAAATTCTACTCTTAACAAGAATAAAGGTTCCCAACAGAAAATACAGGTCCTGTATAGTAATTATTTGCTGGATTTGGCTCATAGTGTTAAAACCTATGGGATGTTGTTTTGGGGAAGTTGTATTCTCAGAGTTTAGGAAGTCAAAGAACAAAGAGAACAAAGAAAATTACAGCACAGGAACAGGCCCTTCGGCCCTCCCAGCCTGCGCCGATCCAGATCCTTTATCTAAACCTGTCACCTATTTTCCAAGGATCTACTTCCCTCTGTTCCCCGCCCGTTCATATATCTGTCTAGATGCATCTTAAATGATGCTATCGTGCCCGCCTCTACCACCTCTAGTCGATAGATTTAGATTGAAGGTGGGGTAATTTAAGCATACTGCCTGGATAACCATTATTGTAGTTAATTGTAAATACTGCATGTTGCTTTTCTTGTCGCGTGCTTTAATGTTTAATAAACATTTTGTTGTTTGAATAATTTACAAGACTGACCCATTTCCTCACCGGGTTTCATCTCTTTTCTCACATTCTTATTCAAATCACAACAATAAATAGTTAAGAACTGGTGTTCCCTGGGATTTGGGATGCCCTCACATTGAATATCAGTGGGTTTCATATCAATACCATCCCCTACTGCCATTACATTCCCGTTTGCTCCCCCCACTTGATTGGTGTCTTGTGCCACGGAGCCTTGGCCAATCCGCTCATCCACCCTGCAGCCCAAACACATCCAAACAAGCTGAGGAAACCTCATACCTGTCGAACAGAGTAAAGACGGAGATTCCTGTGGTCCTGCTAACTGATTCCACTAACCTGCCTGACAAACAATCCCACTCTCCCGTCCCTGACCACTGACCAAGACAGAAAACCTGTCCTCTGAGGCGTGACTGCCTCCTGGTACCAAGAATCCAGGTAACTTTCCCTCTCCCTGATGAGTCATAGTGTCTGCATTTCAGTCTCTAGCTCATAAACTCTGAGTCGAATCTGCTCAAACTTCAAACACTTACCGCAGACGCGTTTGTTTCAAACAGGCTCCCACCCACATTCTGCAGCTGTCACACATCACCTGTTCAGCCATCCTTTTTTCTCCTTTATAAATTTAGAGTACCCAATTCATTTTTTTCCCAATTAAGGGACAATTTAGCGTGGCCAATCCACCTAGCCAGCTCATCTTTGGGTTGTGGGGGTGAGACCGCGCAGACACGGGGAGAATGTGCAAACTTCACATGGACAGTGACCTGGGGCCGGGATCGAAACCGGGTCCTCAGCGTCGTGAGGCAGCAGTGCTAACCACTGTGCCACCCCTCCTGTCCGGCCATTCTTAAGAGATCTAATTAACTGTTTAATTATTTTATCCAACTATATATCTTATTTTGGTCTTTATGTATTCTATTAAACTTACCACTACTTTAATGTGGAGATGCCGGTGTTGGACTGGGGTGAGCACAGTACGAAGTCTTACACCAGGTTAAAGTCCAACAGGTTTGTTTCAAACACTAGCTTTCGGAGCACTCCTCCTTCCTCAGTTGAATGAAGAGGTCTGTTCCAGAAACATATATATAGACAGATTCAAAGATGCCAGACAATGCTTGGAATGCGAGCATTAGCAGGTGATTAAATCTTTACAGATCCAGAGATGGGGTAACCCCAGGTTAAAGAGGTGTGAATTCACATCTTCACCCAATGTGTCGAATTCCCACTTTGGACCAAACTCACAAATATACTCACTTGGTCTTTGTCTCTCTCAGTCTCCCCTCACTGACCATACGCCTCTTACTCCCATTTGCATTTGCAAACAAATGTTTTTTTGCTGTTTTACTCTAACATTTCCACAAGATGGCAATGAAAGACCTACAGTACGAAGCTTTCAAAGGAAAGGACGGTGCACCCTAATAAAATGCTCGTCTTTGTGAAATGTACGATTCAAAATATCAGACAACTCGAAACAATAATGTTAAATTGTGACACATACAGTTCTAATTCAATGTAAACATGGTTGGGGTTTAAAAGAATGACGTCAAATGTTACAATGTTAGACAATGAATAATGTCAGTGAATATGGAGTCAGTGGGTAAATGGACTGCTCACTGGCATCACACCAGGAAGCAGAGAGTGGCAGTAAAGATATAGTTATTCAGAGTGGCAGATGGTGGGATGTGGTGTTCCACAGGGATCAGTGCTGGGATCACTGCTGTTCACAATTTACATGAACCATTTGGATTTTGGAATTAAAAACAGAGGGCGGAATTTTCCCCAAAATCGGCAAAGGCCAATACCAGGCCAGAACAGTGGTGTTAATACTGCCGGGACCAATACCAGGCCAGAACAGTGGTGTTAATACTGCCGGGACCAATACCAGGCCAGAACAGTGGTGTTAATACTGCCGGGACCAATACCAGGCCAGAACAGTGGTGTTAATACTGCCGGGACCAATACCAGGCCAGAACAGTGGTGTTAATACTGCCGGGACCAATACCAGGCCAGAACAGTGGTGTTAATACTGCCGGGACCAATGCCAGGCCAGAACAGTGGTGTTAATACTGCCGGGACCAATACCAGGCCAGAACAGTGGTGTTAATACTGCCGGGACCAATTCCAGGCCAGAGCAGTGGTGTTAATACTGCCGGGACCAATGGCAGCTTTCTTGACTGTATTGTCCGGGACATCGAGAACAAAACGGAAAGGGGCCTTAAGTTCCCTAATCAAGTCTGCCTCATTACACATCACCAAATCCAGAATTGCCTGTTCCCGAGTGGGCTCTGTCACAAGCTGCTCCAAAAAAACATCTCTTAGACATTCCACAAATTCCATTTCTTGGGATCCGCTACCAACCTGATTTACCCAGTCCACCTGCATATTGAAGTTCCCCAAGATTACTGTAATATTGCCTTTCTTATCTGCCTTTTCTATCTCCTGATTTATTTTCTGCCTCACATCCTGACGATTGCCTGGGGACCTGGAATATCTCCCACCAGGGTCTTTTTTCCTTTGCGAATCCTCAACTCTGCCTGCCCAGCAAGTGGGACTCTTGTGCCAAATGGCCTGTGTCTGTGCTGTATATCCTGCATATCCTAATGAGCAAGTACTGTGCCAATAAAGATAAGCATATTCTTCATAGAAAGTCATGGGGATTGACTGTGAAGTGAGGACTGGTGTGGGTAACCGTCCAGCATCCGATCCTGATCCCGGGCTGCCAGGAGACTATCTGATTGTGTCTGGTTCACAACCCTCCTCCTGCTGCTGCTCAACTTCCACCTTGAATTACTGGATAACAGGAAAGAGTTGGAATCCCAAGCACTTTTCCCGTTCCTAACCTGAGGACATCCAATCCAGTACCATGCCTTTATCTCTGAACCAACAGAAACCAAGGATTAGATTTGTAACTGTTAAGGGAGATGGTGATGTAATGGTTGTCAATGGACAAATAATCCAGCTGGTGAAAATTAAATTCAATGAATAAAACCTGGAATTGAAAGCTAGTCTCAGTAATGGTGACCATGAAACTATAATTAATTGTTATAAAAGCCCATCTGGTTCACTAATGTCCTTTAGGGAAGGAAATCTGCCGTCCTTACCCGGTCTGGCCTGCATGTGACTCCAGACCCACACCTAACCCTAACTGCCCTCTGAAATGGCCGAGCAAACCACTCAGTTCCAGGGCAGTTAGAGATGGACAACAAATTGGCCCAGCCGGTGAAGCCCAGTGAATGAATAATAAATATTCTGTAGAACTCAATCTTATTCAGGTGAACCAATAGGAGCTTGCTTTCTCCTTGAGAATCAAAATCAAACACTAAACGCTAAAACCGGATTGACACTGGAATTGCAGACTGATCTTAGATTTTCAAATCATCAATCAATCATGAAAACAATGGCAAAATGCTAAAATTTGTAAATTAGCCAAATGCTTCAAGTAGCGTTTCACTTGCACCTCCTGCAATCTGGTCGGATGTATCCGCTGCTCCCAATGCGTCTCCTCTACATTGGGGAGACTAAACACAGACTGGGTGACCACTTTGCAGAACACCTTCGCCCAGCCTGTAAGCAAGACCCAGACCTTCCTGTTGCCATTTTAACCCAGTATCCTGCTCCCATGTCCACATGTCCATTCTCGGCCTGCTGCAGCGTTCCAGTGAAACCCAACGCAACTGGAGGAACAGCATCTCATCTTTCGATTAGGCATGTTACAGCCCTCAGGAATCAAAATTGAGCTCAACTTTGTCCTCCTATTAACACGTACTGCTATCTTAATTTTATGCCACTATTAGCGCCTTCCCGCAGCCATTAACAATTCCTCTGTCTTGTGACTGTCACATCTTTGTCCAATCTCTCCCAGCTCCCACCAATCACTGGCCTTCCACTCTGCTCCACCTGCCCCACCCCCTCTTACACATTAGAAAATCCATCACATTTCTCCCTCTTGTTAGCTCGGAAGAAGAGTCAGACAGTCACAAAACATTAACTCTGTCTCTCCACAGACGATGCCAGACCTGCTGAGTTTCTTCAGCATTTTCTGTTTGTATTTCATGTTTCCAGCATCCACAGTATTTTGCTTTTTAAAACATAAGGTGTAAAAAGCTGAGTTCACATCAAAATGCCAAAGTTATGCATATTGCTCTGCAAAGACAGCAGCAGCGTAAACGATAGAGGAGCAGACTCTCTCTGAACATGATTTTCATGCTCTGCACAACTACATTTACAGACAGCAAATGCAGCTGTCAGTTTCACACAGGAGTGATGATCATCACCATAGAATCATAAAATCCCTACAGTGCAGAAGGAGGCCATTCAGCCCATCGAGTCTGCACCGATCCTTTAAAAGTGCTCCCCACTCCCTGCCTCTCCCCATAACTCAACCTAACCTGCACATCCCGGGACACTAAGGGGCAATTTTATCATGGCCAATCAACCTGACCTACACATCTTTGGACTGCGGGAGGAAACCAGAGCACCCGGAGGAAACCCACGCAGACACGGGGAGAAAGTGCAAACTCCACACAGACAATGACATGAGGCTGGAATTAAACCTGGGTCCCTGGAACTGTGAGGCAGCAGTGCTAACCACTGTGTCACCCTCATTATAGCCACAAATCCTAGCCTCAATAATAAGCTTTAAGATAATAATTGAGAGTGCAAAGGCCAAATGCATGTATCGGGGAAAAAAGTATGCAGAAATAATAATAATAATCTTCATTGTCACAAGTGGGCTGACATTGACACTGCAATGGAGTTACTGTGAAAATCCCCTAGTCGCCACATTCCGACCCCTGTTCAGGGACACAGAGGGGGAACTCAGAATGTCCAATTCACCTAACAGCACGTCTTTCAGGACAGGTAAGGACAATAAATGGGAGAAAAATATTAACATGCAAAGAGCAATCGTGGGCAATATTTAATGGGGAGGTCAAGAATATTCAGGAAAATGTGCCTAAGAAGCTAAACAATAAATGAAATGTGGGGATTAATTAGGAATGAAGTTCAAATGAATCTGAGCAGAAACAACAAAATCTTTCAAAATTGTTTCTTTCAGAAAGGCGTGGAACAGTAATCACATAAAAAACTTTAGTTAATTACCAGAAAATTAATCTGTTCTTGCCAATTCTGGATTCTCTGTAGCCTGGCCAGCAGCAGTCAGCCTGAAACACTGCACTGTGGTGAAAAACCGTTAACGATCTCTCGGAGGAGATTAATGATTGATATTTGATGAATGGGAAAAGTCAGTTTCATACTGTGTTCATTTAATCGTGGAAAATAGCTGGCAGTGAGAAACAGAGCAAAGAGAAGCTCTGAGTTCTTTAGATGGGCGTTTGCAGAATGACATTTTAAAAATTCTGAGGTTATTTTGATTGAAGGTGGAAAACATGTGCTGACGGCTTTGCGATGGCTACCATGGTTGCGGGCATCAACTCATTCACTGACAACATGTGTAACTGTTATGGGCCAGGGTTGAGAGAACCCCAAAGTGTATCATGGAGTTCATCTGACCCACATCATTTAGTAGATTGTGGTTATGGGGAGCACACGGGCCCACTTTATAGGTGTGATGTATCAGAGATCTACAGTACTTTTAAATTAAAACAAGGTTTATTTATGAAACCAGTTAACACTTTATAAACCCACAGTAAACATCTTAACTATCAACACCAATAAATCCCCCAAAGAATACAGTACTCTCTAAGTAACTCTTAATCTTTCCTTGCAACATCCATAAGACAAAAGAACCCTTTTTACAGAAAGACATCAGGTTTAACTTCACTACTGAGAGCAGTTACCACTTTGAAATCACCAAATGAACATTCATAAGCTCGCAGAGATTCACACACATCTTGCTGTGACTGAAGCTTCTCCAAATCTAAAACTAAACTAAACACACCCTGTAGCTGTGAGCCCAAAGCGAAATTAAAAGCAGACAGACAGCCCAGCTCCACCCACTCTCTGCCATCACTGCAGCTATCTAATAAACACTCATTTCTTAAAGGTACACCCACTACAGCTATTTTATAAACACCCATTTATTAAAGGTACTCTCACATGCCAGTAACTTAAAGGCTAGAGTAGAAGACAGACTCCCACACCCTGGACAGATGGGGCAACAGCCATTCTGGGTGGACGTGACACCACAGGTGCCACCTTTCCAATGGGTAAGATCCCGGTTCTGTGCAGACATGTCAGATGAAAACCTTGTAGGGCCAAGCTTGAAAAGAAGGCGGATGGGTTTGAGAAATGCTTGGTGCAACGGAGGGCCATCCTGAAAGCCCAGGGGTTGTATTTTGGGGAAAGGAGGACTCAACCTTCACCTTTACTCATGGACAATAGAGCAGAGACTGGAGCCCATCGGCTCCAATGCGGGAGGCAGGTCAATCCCAGCCAGAGAGTTGTACAACCCAACAAGCAGCATAACATGGCTGAGGTTGCAGTTTCCAATGCAGTCACAAAGAAGATGGGCGGCACAGTGGTTAGCACTGTTGCTTCACAGCTCCAGGGTCCCAGGTTCGATTCCCGCCTTGGGTTACTGCCTGTGCGGAGTCTGCACATTCTCCCCGTGTCTGTGTGGGTTTCCTCCGGGTGCTCCGGTTTCCTCCCACAGTCCAAAGATGGACAGGTTAGGTGGATTGGCCAGGCTAAATTGCCCTTAGTGTCCAAAAAGGGGTGGGGTTACTGGGATAGGGTGGCAGTGTCGGCTTTGGTAGGGTTCTCTTTTCAGGGGAAGGTGCAGACTCAATGGACCGAATGGCCTCCTTCTGCACTGTAGATTCTATGAATAACAAAGGTTTCCAGTGAAATCTCAGGCAGTGGCATGGGGCTCTGGCCTCCTGATGGATCTCTGTATCTATTCGGAACCCTGGATATCCGTTATCCCTTCTCAGTTCCCAAATAACAGAGGTCAAGTCTGTGCTTTTTGGCAAAGTCCATTTGTAATTTATTTGTTAACTGTGCCACTGGTAACTTTATTTTCAATACAACATTTAGGAAGTTCCGACTAGCCCTTTAGCAAGCTAGTCAGATTATCTTTCGCGAATATAGTAGTTGAGTTTTCATTCATTTACATGGTAATTCTTCAAATTATAATACACAGGTAACATAACTAAGTGATTTAAACACAATAAAGATGGCAATTAGCAAAAGCAAGCAGCAAAGAAATAGGTTTCAGAAATTTAGACAGGGTGATTCCGGAATGAGTTTTTCCAACCCGATAAGTGATTCTTAAGGACTTTGTTATCTTAAGGTCTGGCCTTCTTTTTACTTCTGATTAGCTTTAACTAATTTATAATTCACTCAATTCGGCCAAACTGTCTGTCTATCAATTTAAGAGATAAATGTATTTAAATATATCGGTGCCAATTTCCCATTCCATCGCTTGCCAATTTAATTAGAAAAACACAGTTTTCACTAAGAAATTATATCTCTAGACTGTCTGTTTCCATAGAAACGGGACTACCCGTACTGGGACTGCCGCCCAGTGTTTACCATGCAATGGGGCTTTTTAGCTAGTTGACGACACTATCCTTGCAGTCTCAAGTGGCTTGCAAAATATGAAACCTAAGAAAGCAATTAGAGTGTATTAGCTGGATTAACCCTTAGTGGGTTCCCAGCTATTGTTGCACTGAAGTAATGCTTAATATGATTATAGTTAATTATTCTTAATGAGTTCTCAATTAAACCTCTATCAACTCCCCTTACTCTCATGGTTATAGCTGATTAGAAAAGTCAATTTCTATCACCTCCTCAATTGAAAGGGGTTTACAGAGTGTCCTCAACAGCCAAAGATTTGTCTTTTATCAGATCACAGAGTGGCTAAACATGAGAACATTGGAACATAGGAATTAGGAGCAGAAGTCGGCAATTCCGTCCCCAGAGTCTGCTCCGCCATTCAATCAGATCCTGGCTGATCGCTTCCTGGTCTCAAATCCATCTCTCTATCTGTTCCCCAAATCCTTTTAACCCATTTTAAAAAAATCAGAAATATCTCTATCTCCTCCTTGAAACCATTTAATGACACAGATTCCACCGCACTATGGGGCAGTGAGTTCCACAAATTCACAACCCTCTGCGAGAAGTAGTTCCTCCTCATCTCAGTTCTAAATCTACCACCTTTCAACCTATATCTGTGATCTCTCGTTCGAGATTGCCCCACAAGGGGGAACATTTGGTCCACATTTACTTTATCAATCCCTTTTGGTATTTTATATACTTTAATCAGATCCCTTTCATTCTTCTAAACTCCAGCGAGCATAAGCGCAAATTGTATAAGTGGGTATAAGCACAAATACTCCAGATGTGGTCTCACCAACTCCCTATAATTGCAACACTTCTCGACTTTTATACTCCAGTACCTTTTACAATAAACGTTAACATTCCATTTGTCTTTTTAATTACATGCTGTACCTGTATACTGATTTTCTGCGATTCATGAACAGACACCCAGATAATAATAATAATAAACTTTATTAGTGTCACAAGTAGGCTGCAATGCGAAAAGTCCCTAGTCGCCACATTCCGTCGCCTGTTCGGATACACTGAAGGAGAATTCAGAATGTCCAAATTACCGAACAGCATGTTTTTTGGGACTTGTGGGAGGAAACCGGAGCACCCAGAGGAAACCCATGTAGACATGGGACAAACATGCAGACTCTGCACAGGCAGTCATCCAAGCTGGGAATGGAACCCGGGACCCTGGAGCTGTACAGCAACAGTGCTAACCACTGTGCTCCTGTGCCGCCCAGATCCCTCTGCCCAGACGCATTTTGAATATACTTTCCATTTAGATAACAATTTGCCTTTCTATTTTTTCAGCCAAAATGGATAACCTCACACTTATCCACATTAAACTCCATCTGCCAAACTTTGGCCCAATCTCCCAGCCTATCTATATCAGTCTGGAAAATCTGTATCTCTTCCTCACTGCCTGCTTTCCCACCTATTTTAGGATCATCCACAAATTTTGTTATGTTACACTCTGTCGCTGCTTGCAGACCATTTATATAAACCATAAACAGTTGTGGTCTGAGGCCTGACCCCTGCGGCACTCCGCTAGTTACAGTTCACCAGCCAGAGAAGGACCCATTTATCTCGACCCTCTGCTTTCTGTCAGCCAGCCAATCCTCAATCCAATCTAGTACTCTACCCCAATCCCCTGCGATCTCACCTTCTGGATCAGTCTTTTATGCGGCACCTTGTCAAACAGCTTCTGGAAGTCTAGATATACCACATCCACAGGTTCCCCATTATCCACCTTGCTGGCTACGGCCTCAAAGAACTCAAGCAAGTTTGTCAAGCATGACTTACCCTTCATTAAGGGCAGCATGGTAGCATTGTGGATCGCACAATTGCTTCACAGATCTAGGGTCCCAGGTTCGAATCCGGCTTGCATCACTGTCTGTGCGGAGACTGCACATCCTCCCCATGTGTGCGTGGGTTTCCTCTGGTGCTCCGGTTTCCTCCCACAGTCCAAAGACGTGCAGGTTAGGTGGATTGGCCATGATAAATTGCCCTTAGTGTCCA
Organism: Scyliorhinus torazame; assembly: GCF_047496885.1. NCBI lineage: Eukaryota > Metazoa > Chordata > Chondrichthyes > Carcharhiniformes > Scyliorhinidae > Scyliorhinus > Scyliorhinus torazame. The sequence continues at coordinate 1,047,994 of NC_092722.1, forward strand.
AAATTGCCCTTAGTGTTGGGTGGAGTTACTGGGTTATGGGGATAGGGTGCTCTTTCCAAGAGCCGGTGCAGACTCAATGGGCTGAATGGCCTCCTTCTGCACTGTAAATTCTATGATAAAACCACACTGACAATGGCGGATTGAGCTTTGTCTTTCCAAATGTTCAGTCATCTCCTCCTTAATGGGCTTGGAGGGCCGAAGGGCCTGTTCCTGTGCTGTACTTTTCTTTGTTCTTTGTTCTTTATATACTTATAGAAGCTTTTGGTATCAATGTTTATGCTTTCTGTGAGTATCTTTTCGTATTTCATCTTAGCTCTTTTGATTTTAATTTTAGTAGCCTTTTGCTGAACCTTAAAGTTCTCCCAATGTTCCAGCTTATCACTAGCTTTTACAGCTTGGTATCCCCTAGTGTTTGCCTTTATGTCTTCCTTGACTTCCTTGTTTAGCTATGGAACGTTTTTCTCCCTTTTGCAATTCCTCTTCCTCTCAGGAATATACTTTAATTGAGAGATATTTAATATCTCCCTGAACATCCGCCATTGTTCCTCAACTGTCCTACCCTCAATTATCTGTCCCAGTCTACTTGGGCCAACTTTTTCCTCAGGCCTGTATAATTACCTCTGCCAAATGCTAAAACTCTAGTATGGCACTCTGTCCTCTCTCGCTCAATCTGCATTTGAATTTCTTGCATGCTGTGACCACTCCTTCTAGGAGGATCGTTAATGGCAAGACTATTTATCAACCCTTCTTCATTACATAATACTCAGTCAAAAATAATCTGCTCCCTGGTTGACTCCCTAACATTGAAATGAAATGAAAATCGCTTATTGTCACAAGTAGGCTTCAATGAAGTTACTGTGAAAAGCCCCTAGTCGCCACATTCCGGCGCCTGTTCGGGGAGGTTGGTACGGGAATCGAACCGTGCTGCTGGCCTGCCTTTGTCTGCTTTAAAAGCCAGCGATTTAGCCCAGTGTGCTAAACCAGCCCCTATTGCTCTAAGAAGCAATCCCTCATACACTCTATGAAATCTCCCTCGAGGCTACCCTTGCCAATTTGATTAATCCAATCAATACACATATCAAAATTATTCATGATTACGTTGTGCCTTCTCACAAACCCTCTTTATGTCTTGGTTTATACTTTGCCCCACTTTGGAAGGGTTTCTCGGGGGCCTGTTTTTCTTGTTTTTTATTTCCACCCAGATTGATTCCACATCTTGGCCCTCAGTGTTAAGTAATGGGTTAAGAGGCTTTGCAATTAGTTGTCTCATTTATGTTAAGTATCCATTGATTGACACTGATATGTAAAGGGGCTTCAGGTGGCCTCTGTGAGGTTATGTGTAGTTAGAGTTTTGTGCAAAGTCTGTTGGAATGAAATAAATGTGTGTTGGTGGAAAAAGGAACAGAACTTTAGACTCTTCATATCACAGCAACGAAAGTGTCTAACAATTGGTAGCAGAGGATGGTTGCTGTGTAAATGTGACGGGTTGAAAGATACAACTTTTCCAGATCAAACCAAGGAGGGAGTAAGAAAAGAAAAAAGAGGGATATATGGCTGAACCCAGGATAAAGATGGCTGGCTATGACTACCCTCCCTTATTTTCTGAAAGGGAACCGTACGACCAATGGAGAAGTGCAGTAGTTATGTCGACTAAGGTAACTGCTTTGGGAAAGAGAAAACAACAAAGAACAAAAAACAAAGAACAAAGAAATGTACAGCACAGGAACAGGCCCTTCGGCCCTCCAAGCCCGTGCCGACCATGCTGCCCGACTAAACTACAATCTTCTACACTTCCTGGGTCCGTATCCCTCTATTCCCATCCTATTCATGTATTTGTCAAGATGCCCCTTTAATGTCACTATCGTCCCTGCTTCCACCACCTCCTCCGGTAGCGAGTTCCAGGCACCCACTACCCTCTGCGTAAAATACTTGCCTCGTACATCTACTCTAAACCTTGCCCCTCTCACCTTAAACCTATGCCCCCTAGTAATTGACCCCTCTACCCTGGGGAAAAGCCTCTGACTATCCTCTGACTATCTGACAAGGTATGGCATTGGCTCTTTCTCTACCATATGGCAGTAAAATCCGAAACATAGTGCTTTCTGAGCTGGAATTGGAAGAGTTAGACTCAGAAGAAGGTCTGGAGAATTTATTACATTATATGGATAAAATTTATAAGAAAGATGACTTGTTAAGTGCGTATGAAGCATGGTCGGATTTTGATAAGTTCCGGAAAATGGAGGATATCTCCATGGAAGACTATATAATGGAATTTGGCAGACTATATAAAAGGCTGCAGAAACACAATCTGGAATTTCCACAGTCTGTGTAGGCCTTTAAATTACTTGACTGTGCTAGAGTGAGCAACATGGATAGGCCAATAGGTCATGGATAGGCCAATAGATGACCCAAATAGGTCAGCCTGCAATAAGGCAGAATATGGAAGATACACTACTAACAGGATGGCAAAATCGTATGGCTACGAACAGGGCTCAAGACTATAGAAGGAGACCGAGACAAGGAAATTAATAAGACAGAAACCCAGTTAGAACCTACAATTGGAAGATGAACCCCAGAAATGCACGGGGCATGATAAATCGATGTTTTCGATGTGACTCTCAATACCATTATGCTTTCAGCTGTCCAACTCGTTATGATAGAGTGTTTGAAGCGACACATGACACGGAAGAGTCAGAAGAGGAAAAAGATAGTGACCAGAAAGAAGGCATTGTCCTATTGACAAGCAGTTTTACACCGGTAATGAGGGTGTTGGTTGCAGAATCCTTCAACTGTGCTGTATTGGACAGTGGCTGCACATCCACTGTGTGTGGAATTGACTGGTTAAAATGTTATCTGGACTCCTTGAATGCTGAAAATCGTAACAAGGTTAAGGAATTTGAAAGTTCCACAAGTTTCAGGTTTGGGGATGATAATACTCTGAAGTCGCTGAAAAGAGTGGTGATCCCTTGCAATATTGCCGGAGTGAATCATTTCATTAGCACAGATGTTGTATCAAGTGAGATACATGAGCACACATGAAACTGGATATGGAACAGGATAAGGCAACAGTTTTTGGAAAGACGGTGGACTTACAATTTACACAGTCGGGACACTATTGTATTCCATTACTGATAAATAATATTTCAAGTAGAGTGGTTAAGGATGTGTTAATGGCAGTTGAAAATGGGACTTTAGCTGATAAAAAGCTTGTGCTATTAAAACTGCATAGGCAATTTGCACATCCGTCTCCTCGGAGGCTGAAAAATGTATTAAAGGACGCAGGGGTAAGGGATGACGACTATACTAAACTGATAGAAGAGGTTAGTGACCGCTGTGAAGTTTGTAGGAAGTACAGAAGGACACCAGCACGACCGATAGTAACCCTACCTTTGGCCAGGAATTTTAACGACATTGTCATTAAGGGGCTGTTTAGCACAGGGCTAAGTCGCTGGCTTTGAAAGCAGACCAAGGCAGGCCAGCAGCATGGTTCGATTCCCGTACCAGCCTCCCCGAGCAGGCGCCGGAATGTGGCGACTAGGGGCTTTACACAGTAACTTCATTTGAAGCCTACTTGTGACAATGAGCGATTTTTCTTAGGGGCTGGTTTAGCACACTGGGCTAAATCGCTGGCTTTTAAAGCAGACCAAGCAGGCCAGCAGCACGGTTCAATTCCCGTACCAGCCTCACCGAACAGGCGCCGGAATGTGGCGGCTAGGGGCTTTTCACAGTAACTTCATTTGAAGCCTACTTGTGACAATAAGCAATTTTCATTTTCAATTACGTACATAAAAAGCAAGAGGGTAGCCAGGGAAAGGGTTGGCCCACTGAAGGATAGGCAAGGGAATCTATGTGTGGAGCCAGAGGAAATGGGCGAGGTACTAAATGAATACTTTGCATCAGTATTCACCAAAGAGAAGGAATTGGTAGATGTTGAGTCTGGAGAAGGGGGTGTAGATAGCCTGGGTCACATTGTGATCCAAAAAGATGAGGTGTTGGGTGTCTTAAAAAATATTAAGGTAGATAAGTCCCCAGGGCCTGATGGGATCTACCCCAGAATACTGAAGGAGGCTGGAGAGGAAATTGCTGAGGCCTTGACAGAAATCTTTGGATCCTCGCTGTCTTCAGGGGATGTCCCGGAGGACTGGAGAATAGCCAATGTTGTTCCTCTGTTTAAGAAGGGTAGCAAGGATAATCCCGGGAACTACAGGCCGGTGAGCCTTACTTCAGTGGTAGGGAAATTACTGGAGAGAATTCTTCGAGACAGGATCTACTCCCATTCGGAAGCAAATGGACGTATTAGTGAGAGGCAGCACGGTTTTGTGAAAGGGAGGTCGTGTCTCACTAACTTGATAGAGTTTTTCGAGGAGGTCACTAAGATGATTGATGCAGGTAGGGCAGTAGATGTTGTCTATATGGACTTCAGTAAGGCCTTTGACAAGGTCCCTCATGGTAGACTAGTACAAAAGGTGAAGTCACACGGGATCAGGGGTGAACTGGCAAGGTGGATACAGGACTGGCTAGGCCATAGAAGGCAGAGAGTAGCAATGGAGGGATGCTTTTCTAATTGGAGGGCTGTGACCAGTGGTGTTCCACAGGGATCAGTGCTGGGACCTTTGCTCTTTGTAGTATATATAAATGATTTGGAGGAAAATGTAACTGGTCTGATTAGTAAGTTTGCAGACGACACAAAGGTTGGTGGAATTGCGGATAGCGATGAGGACTGTCTGAGGATACAGCAGGATTTAGATTGTCTGGAGACTTGGGCGGAGAGATGGCAGATGGAGTTTAATCCGGACAAATGTGAGGTAATGCATTTTGGAAGGGCTAATGCAGGTAGGGAATATACACTGAATGGTAGAACCCTCAAGAGTATTGAAAGTCAAAGAGATCTAGGAGTACAGGTCCACAGGTCATTGAAAGGGGCAACACAGGTGGAGAAGGTAGTCAAGAAGGCATACGGCATGCTTGCCTTCATTGGCCGGGGCATTGAGTATAAGAATTGGCAAGTCATGTTGCAGCTGTATAGAACCTTAGTTAGGCCACACTTGGAGTATAGTGTTCAATTCTGGTCGCCACACTACCAGAAGGATGTGGAGGCTTTAGAGAGGGTGCAGAAGAGATTTACCAGAATGTTGCCTGGTATGGAGGGCATAAGCTATGAGGAGCGATTGAATAAACTCGGTTTGTTCTCACTGGAACGAAGGAGGTTGAGGGGCGACCTGATAGAGGTATACAAAATTATGAGGGGCATAGACAGAGTGGATAGTCAGAGGCTTTTCCCCAGGGTAGAGGGGTCAATTACTAGGGGGCATAGGTTTAAGGTGAGAGGGGCAAGGTTTAGAGTAGATGTACGAGGCAAGTTTTTTACGCAGAGGGTAGTGGGTGCCTGGAACTCACTACAGGAGGAGGTAGTGGAAGCAGGGACGATAGGGACATTCAAGGGGCATCTTGACAAATATATGAATAGGATGGGAATAGAAGGATACGGACCCAGGAAGTGTAGAAGATTGTAGTTTAGTCGGGCAGTATGGTCGGCACGGGCTTGGAGGGCCGAAGGGCCTGTTCCTGTGCTGTACATTTCTTTGTTCTTTGTTCTTTGTTTATTGTGGCCATGGACCTTAAGATCTGGGATAAAGCAAATAATATATTTATTTTGCATTTTGTAGATTTAGCAACCAGATATAGTCAATCAACGATTGTACGAAGTAAAGAAAAGAGAGTAATTCTGGATCAAATTGTGGAAAAATGGATAGGGACAGGAATGGATCCACCGGCAAAATTCCTTACTGACAATGGGGGAGAATTTGCTAATGATGAGTTTAGGGATGTGTGTGAAAACATGAATATCAGAGTTATGAATACGGCTGCAGAAAGCCCATTTAGTAATGGTGTCTGTGAAAGAAATCATGCTGTCATCGATGACATGCTTCGGAAAATTTTGGCAGATCGACCAAATTGCAGGCTAAATTCAGCTTTAGCATGGGCGGTACATGCAAACAATTAATTGCAGATGGTTGGGAGCTATAGTCCTTGTCAATTAGTGTTTGGTAGAAATCCTAAAATTCCGTCCATTTTGGATGACCAGCCTCCAGCTTGGGAGGGGACTACAATTAACTCTGGTTTTGCTGAACATTTAAATACATTACATCGCAGTAGAAAAGCTTTTTTGGAAGCAGAAATCTCTGAAAGAATTCGCAGAGCTTTAAGACATAACGTACGGCCATCAGATGCCGTTTTTCAGCAAGGAGGCATGGCATACTATAAGAGAGACAATTCTAATGAATGGAAAGGCCCAGGGAAGACCATAGGCATAGATGGCAAAACAATTATTTTGCAACATGGTAATCAAACTGTTAGGGTCCATTCATCAAGGATAATGGGTGCAGATTACAAATTTTCAAATTTAGACAGAGCAGACAGACATGATGAGGAACCAGAGTGCGCATGTGTTACAGAACTATGAGGACCAGTTAACTGATATAGACAGGGTTTCTGTAGAGGAACACAACACTTCTGATGAAATTGAACAGGCCATTTTTCCGAAAGTGCAACTGCCAAAAGTTGGTACAAAAGTGACATACTTGCCTGAAGGGTCTAGTCAATGGAAGGATGCAACTGTTATTAGTAGAGCAGGGAAGGCCACTGGAAAGTATAAACATTGGTTGAATGTACAGCATTTAGGGGAAGGAGTCAAGACAATGGATTGGGAAAACTAAGTTCAAAAATGGAGGGCACAGAAACGCAGTGCCAGTTCAGATAGTACATCAGATAGTGAACAGGTCCACAGGAAAAGGTCGAGAACTATTAAAAAGACATCCCACAGCAGAAGGGAAAGATCAAGCAGTAGCAGTACAGAACGAGATACCAGGCGGGAGAGGGGACGTAGTTTATCAAGATCTCGGAACATGAGTAAGACTACGAATACTAATAGGAGTAGAAGCCCACATGCATGTGAGATTTTGGTGGGTTCAAATAAATTAGATTAAAAAGTTATCAAAGATGCTAAACAGCAAGAATTGCATAGTTGGAGTGAATTTGGGGTATACACTGAAGTACCGGATAGGGAACAAAGAACTCTATCCCACAGATGGATTTGCACGGAAAAGCTTCTTCTGGATGGAACTTATAAGGCAAAGGCCAGGCTTGTGGCAAGGGGATTTGAAGAAAACTTAGACGATCAGGATTTAAGGGTAGATTCACCTACAGCAGGGAAGGTTATTTTAAAGATCTTCTTGGCTCTATTAGCCACAAAGGCATGGGAATGCAAATCTATAGATACAAAAGCTGCCGTTTTGCAGGGGCATCAGCTCCAGAGACACGTTTTTCTCTGTCCTCCTAAAGCAGCTAATACAGAAGGGGTACTCTGGAAGTTGAACAAATGTGTATATGGATTAAATGATGCATCGAGAGTCTGGTATTTTTCGGTAAGGTCAGTTGTGTTAAATCATCATAGAATTTACAGTGCAGAAGGAGGCCATTTTACCCATCGAGTCTGCACCAGCTCTTGGAAAGAGCACCCCACCCAAGCCCACACCACCCTATCCCCATAACCCAGTAACCCCACTCAACCAACACTAAGGGCAATTTTGGAAACTAAGGACAATTTAGCATGGCCAATCCACCTAACCTGCACATCTTTGGACTGTGGGAGGAAACTGGAGCACCCGGAGGAAACCCACGCAGACATGGGGAGGACGTGCAGACTCTGCACAGACAGTGTCCCAAGCCGGGAATCGAACCTGGGAACCTGGAGCTGTGAAGCAATTGTGCTAACCACAATGCTACCGTGCTGCCCACCTGATGCGTCCTACTCAAATTTATGTGATGGGGTTTCAAGCGCAGGAGGTTTTATAATTTTCCTTTTGGGGAACAATGGTAAATGTTGCCCGCTTGTGTGGGAAACAAAGAAAATAAGGAGAGTGGTAAAAAGCACTTTGGCTGCTGAGACATTAAGCATTGTAGAGGCGGTGGATATGGCCTTTTATATAAGTCAGATATTGACAGAAATTTTGGGATTAGGGGATTTGGGTAATATACCTATTGACTGTCACAATGACAATAAATACCTGTGGGAAAATGTGCACTCTAAAAAAAGTGTCAATGAAAAGGTGAAAAAGGAACAGAACTTTAGACTCTTCATATCACAGCAACTAAAGCGTCTAACACTCAGTGCCAATATCATTTCTTAATACAGCCTTGATGTCATCTTTAACCAACTCCACCTCATGTTCCATCCTGTTTATCCTTTAAAAATACTGAGTACAGGTGCTTTGAGGTAGTGGTGAGGGAACCATGGAAGAGGAACCTTTTATCCTCTCCCTGGATGTTAGCATTGCTGCTCCCTTACCCATCACTCCACCATGCCCTTGTGACTGTCTGTCAGCTAGGCAGCCCAGAGTCCCATGCTGCGATGGCACAGTCTGAAGCAAGGCCATCATCACCCACAGCCTCTCGAAAGCATCACAAGAAGTTATTGAAACTGCAGATTCTCAGTAACCATCCACCTCACCAGCTGCCCGGGGTTGCATTTCAGCCAAGCAATGGAGTGGACAAGAGGTCTTATAGAAGCATCACTATAGTTTCATATTTGTAGATTCTGTTGGTTGGAACATTTTTTTGTTTGTTCTACATCAAAAATGGGCAGCATGGTAGCACAGTGGTTAGCACTATTGCTTCACAGCTCCAGGGGCCCAGGTTCGATTCCCAGCTTGGGTCACTGTCTGTGCAGAGTCTCCATGTTCTCCCCGTGTCTGCGTGGGTTTCCTCCGGGTGCTCCGGTTTCCTCCCACAAGTCCCGAAAGACGTGCTGTTAGGTAATTTGGACATTCTGAATTCTCTTTGTGTATCCGAACACGCGCCAGAGTGTGGCGTCTAGGTAACTTCCACAGTAACTTTATTGCAGTGTTAATGTAAGCCTACTTATGAAAATAATAAAGATTATTATTATTAAAACAATGACAATTGGATTACAGTGGAATCCACTGTATTTTTACTGTAATTTCCATGGGGAACATAGAACATACAGTGCAGAAGGAGGCCATTCGGCCCATCAAGTTTGCACCGACCCACTTAAGCCTTCATTTCATTTCAACCCTATCCCCTTAACCCAATAACGCCATCTAACCTTTTTGGACACTAAGGGCAATTCAGCATGGCCAATCCACCTAATCTGCACGTCTTTGGACTGTGGGAGGAAACTGGAGCACCCGGAGGAAACCCACGCAGACACGGGGAGAACGTGCAGACTCCGCACAGACAGTGACCCAGTGGGGAATCGACCTGGGACCCTGTCGCTGTGAAGCCACAGTGCCAACTGGAGCTGGAGTTGGAAGAACTTCGGATCATTCGGGAGGCAGAAAGGGTCATAGATAGCAGCTTCAGCGAATTAGTTACACCAAAGATTGGAGATAGGTGGGTAACTGTAAGAGGGACTGGGAAAAAGCAGTCAGTGCAGGGATCCCCTCGGTCGTTCCCCTGAGAAACAAGTATACCGCTTTGGATACTTGTGGGGGGGGGGACTTACCAGGGGTAAGCCATGGGGTACGGTCCTCTGGCACGGAGTCTGTCCCTGTTGCTCAGAAGGGAAGGGGGGAGAGGAGCAGAGCATTAGTAATTGGGGACTCTATAGTCAGGGGCACAGATAGGAGATTTTGTGGGAGCGTGAGAGACTCACGTTTGGTATGTTGCCTCCCAGGTGCAAGGGTACGTGATGTCTCGGATCGTGTTTTCCGGGTACTTAGGGGGGAGGGGGAGCAGCCCCAAGTCGTGGTCCACATTGGCACTAACGACATAGGTAGGAAAGGGGACAAGGATGTCAGGCAGGCTTTCAGGGAGCTAGGATGGAAGCTCAGAACTAGAACAAACAGAGTTGTTATCTCTGGGTTGTTGCCCGTGCCACGTGATAGTGAGATGAGGAATAGGGAGAGAGAGCATTTAAACACGTGGCTACAGGGATGGTGCAGGCGGGAGGGATTCAGATTTCTGGATAACTGGGGCTCTTTCTGGGGAAGGTGGGACCTCTACAGACAGGATGGTCTACATCTGAACCTGAGGGGCACAAATATCCTGGGGGGGAGATTTGTTAGTGCTCTTTGGGGGGGTTTAAACTAATGCAGCAGGGGCATGGGAACCTGAATTGTAGTTTTAAGGTAAGGGAGAATGAGAGTATAGCGGTCAGGAGCACAGATTTGACGTCGCAGGAGGGGGCCAGTGTTCAGGTAGGTGGTTTGAAGTGTGTCTACTTCAAAGCCAGGAGTATACGAAACAAGGTAGGGGAACTGGCAGCATGAGTTGGTACCTGGGACTTCGATGTTGTGGCCATTTCGGAGCCATGGATAGAGCAGGGACAGGAATGGATGTTGCAGGTTCCGGGGTTTAGGTGTTTTAGTAAGCTCAGAGAAGGAGGCAAAAGAGGGGGAGGTGTGGCGCTGCTAGTCAAGAGCAGTATTACGGTGGCGGAGAGGATGTTAGATGGGGACTCTTCTTCCGAGGTAGTATGGGCTGAAGTTAGAAACAGGAAAGGAGGTCACCCTGTTGGGAGTTTTTTATAGGCCTCCTAATAGTTCTAGGGATGTAGAGGAAAGGATGGCGAAGATGATTCTGGATAAGAGCGAAAGTAACAGGGTAGTTAGTATGGGAGACTTTAACTTTCCAAATATTGACTGGAAAAGATATAGTTTGAGTACAATAGATGGGTCGTTTTTTGTACAGTGTGTGCAGGAGGGTTTCCTGAAACAATATGTTGACAGGCCAACAAGAGGCGAGGCCACGTTGGATTTGGTTTTGGGTAATGAACCAGGCCAGGTGTTGGATTTGGAGGTAGGAGAGCACTTTGGTGACAGTGACCACAATTCGGTGAAGTTTACGTTAATGATGGAAAGGGATAAGTATACACCGCAGGGCAAGAGTTATAGCTGGGGGAAGGGCAATTATGATGCCATTAGACGTGACTTGGGGGGGATAAGGTGGAGAAGTAGTCTGCAAATGTTGGGCACACTGGATAAGTGGGGCTTGTTCAAGGATCAGCTACTGCGTGTTCTTGATAAGTATGTACCGGTCAGGCAGGGAGGAAGGCGTCGAGCGAGAGAACCGTGGTTTACCAAGGAAGTGGAATCTCTTGTTAAGAGGAAGAAGGAGGCCTATGTGAAGATGAGGTGTGAAGTTTCAGTTGGGGCGATGGATAGTTACAAGGTAGCGAGGAAGGATCTAAAGAGAGAGCTAAGACGAGCAAGGAGGGGACATGAGAAGTATTTGGCAGGAAGGATCAAGGAAAACCCAAAAGCTTTCTATAGGTATGTCAGGAATAAGCGAATGACTTGGGAAAGAGTAGGACCAGTCAAGGACAGGGATGGGAAATTGTGTGTGGAGTCTGAAGAGATAGGCGAGATACTAAATGAATATTTTTCGTCAGTATTCACTCAGGAAAAAGATAATGTTGTGGAGGAGAATGCTGAGCCCCAGGCTAATAGAATAGATGGCATTGAGGTACGTAGGGAAGAGGTGTTGGCAATTCTGGACAGGCTGAAAATAGATAAGTCCCCGGGACCTGATGGGATTTATCCTAGGATTCTCTGGGAGGCCAGGGAAGAGATTGCTGGACCTTTGGCTTTCATTTTTATGTCATCATTGGCTACAGGAATAGTGCCAGAGGACTGGAGGACAACAAATGTGGTCCCTTTGTTCAAAAAGGGGAGCAGAGACAACCCCGGCAACTATAGACCGGTGAGCCTCACGTCTGTAGTGGGTAAAGTCTTGGAGGGGATTATAAGAGACAAGATTTATAATCATCTAGATAGGAATAATATGATCAGGGATAGTCAGCATGGCTTTGTGAAGGGTAGGTCATGCCTCACAAACCTTATTGAGTTCTTTGAGAAGGTGACTGAACAGGTAGATGAGGGTAGAGCAGTTGATGTGGTGTATATGGATTTCAGCAAAGCGTTTGATAAGGTTCCCCACGGTAGGCTATTGCAGAAAATACAGAGGCTGGGGATTGAGGGTGATTCAGAGATGTGGATCAGAAATTGGCTAGCTGAAAGAAGACAGAGGGTGGTGGTTGATGGGAAATGTTCAGAATGGAGTACAGTCACAAGTGGAGTACCACAAGGATCTGTTCTGGGGCCGTTGCTGTTTGTCATTTTTATCAATGACCTAGAGGAAGGCACAGAAGGGTGGGTGAGTAAATTTGCAGACGATACTAAAGTCTGTGGTGTTGTCGATAGTGTGGAAGGATGTAGCAGGTTACAGAGGGATATAGATAAGCTGCAGAGCTGGGCTGAGAGGTGGCAAATGGAGTTTAATGTAGAGAAGTGTGAGGTGATTCACTTTGGAAGGAATAACAGGAATGCGGAATATTTGGCTAATGGTAAAGTTCTTGAAAGTGTGGATGAGCAGAGGGATCTAGGTGTCCATGTACATAGATCCCTGAAAGTTGCCACCCAGGTTGATAGGGTTGTGAAGAAGGCCTATGGAGTGTTGGCCTTTATTGGTAGAGGGATTGAGTTCCGGAGTCGGGAGGTCATGATGCAGCTGTACAGAACTCTGGTACGGCCGCATTTGGAGTATTGCGTACAGTTCTGGTTACCGCATTATCGGAAGGACGTGGAGGCTTTGGAGCGGGTGCAGAGGAGATTTACCAGGATGTTGCCTGGTATGGAGGGAAAATCTTATGAGGAAAGGCTGATGGACTTGAGGTTGTTTTCGTTGGAGAGAAGAAGGTTAAGAGGAGACTTAATAGAGGCATACAAAATGATCAGGGGGTTAGATAGGGTGGACAGTGAGAGCCTTCTCCCGCGGATGGAAATGGCTGGCACGAGGGGACATAGCTTTAAACTGAGGGGTAATAGATATAGGACAGAGGTCAGAGATAGGTTCTTTACGCAAAGAGTAGTGAGGCCGTGGAATGCCCTACCTGCTACAGTAGTGAACTCGCCAACATTGAGGGCATTTAAAAGTTTATTGGATAAACATATGGATGATAATGGCATAGTGTAGGTTAGATGGCTTTTGTTTCGGTGCAACATCATGGGCCGAAGGGCCTGTACTGCGCTGTATCGTTCTATGTTCTATGTTCTATAACCACTATGCTACCATGCTGCCCACAAAGTGGTTGAAGTATTGAGTGTTGGTGATGGGTTGCGTGATGGACCCTCGGTCATGGAAGGTACATCATGTGACAAAAGTATTTCTGAATCTGGTGCTGGGTCTCTCAAGATGCTCTTTGATTGGAAGGTGACAGACCACCTTCCAGATACCCAGAGGATTTACAGCAACTTTCAATTTCATAACTGGGGATTCCAGGATATGCCAGTCGCATATTCAATGGTTGAGTAGCTGGACCTCATTAAACTTGTTTTGAACAAATGTCGAAGGATGTTAGAGGTGGCATGATCCATACCTCTGTCGTTTAGGGTCCAATATCAATGGGACTGTAGACTGTCTTCAAATTGAGGAATTGGAATCGCTTTGGGAAGGGAGCTTAATTTTCAGAATGTGATGCTTAAAGTTGAGAGTAGAAACCTTTCTAATTAAAATAGTGAATGTAAGTTGCGAGGTCAGAGTGGTACAACCTGTAACTTTTAGGTCTTTAGAAGTTCTGCCATTTGGAAGATTGCTTGGCACTGAATTTGTTGGCAGCTGGTCTTGGAGGAGTTGAAATTGGTTTCTTCAGAAACAAAACATTTGTCATTGGCTTTCGACATCTGTATGATTAGTCTGGCTGTAGTGGTCAGTGGTACCCAAAGATAAATGGGGGATATTTGCCTCAAATTGTCATGGAATACTTCCAAAGCGGAATGTCATTCATCCAGAGATCTGCCGATCTTCTGCTAAAGTCATTCGGGAGATTTGGGAAACTCATGCAGAAATGCTACTCCATATATGTTAAGCACGGTTCCCTTTCCTGCCAGCACAGGTACTGTGCCCATAGCGAGCAGCAGACCAGCGAGCAGCATGCAGCACAGCGTAACCACTTCCTCCATTGTGATTCTCAGGGTGTGCAAGCTCTGCTCCTCCCACAGTTAGAGATATGCCTGTATTGGCCTGTAATTGCTGGGAACTGCCAAGCACCTTGGAGGCAACCTGACCGACTTTAAGCATCTCATCTTCCTGCTCCAGCAAACACAAATACAGGGTGATCCTAATGTAGACATTCACTGTGAGGCTGTTATTGAGTTTAGCATAACATCAGTGTTGGTTCACCAGTGGCTGCAAACTTAACTGAACTGCTGAGATAACAGGAGGGAGAAGAAAAAAAATCATTATAATTTAGTCATAGGCCGAATTCTTCAAACCATTTCTATCCTGTCTCCAGCTGCAGCAGCCCTGGTTTCAATGTCTCGGTCAAGTCTAATGTTCAATATTCTGTTACTCAAATAGTTTACCTTCAGCCTTGAAAACTCTTGCTGTGTAATTGGTGCTGATGTCACGGATGCCTATTGATGTGTTCTTCAGGGAGCTTCAAAGTGAATATGAGATAAAGTTGTAGGAGCAACTTCCCATTTCATTTTGTTTTCTGAGTCACTATTAATTCTGCCACTCCTTTAATCACATTCCTCTGAGGGCTTTCTGTCATTTGATTCAGTTCTTTTCTTTTTGACCATCTTGAATTCATTTTATAGGCAGAAGGAATTTTAACTTTGTTCTGGTTTCTTTGATTTAACCTGGCAGGTTCAAAGGAAGAGGTTTTTCTCATATTTTAAAGGCCCATTCCCTGAGGGTCAAACAAGCTGCATAAATGATGTTTTCTCCCCAAAGAGAATGTGTTGTACATGGAGCACACGGCAAATTTGTATTAATCGCAATTGAGGATCCGTGTGTAAGCAAGTTAATTTGAGTCTGCATAGTGGTATTGTCACTGACGATTAATCTAGAAATCTAGGGGAGAGGGGGTAGGGAGGGAGGGAGGGAGGGAGGGGGATGAGGGGTGGGAGGGGAGGAGGGGGCTGTGGGAGGGAGGAGTGGGAGGGGGAGGAGGGGGGAGGAGGGGGAGGAGGGGAGGAGGGGGAGGAGGGGAGGAGGGGGAGGAGGGGAGGGGAGGGGGAAGGAGGGAGGTGATGGGGGAGGGAGGGAGGGGAGGAGGGGAGGAGAGGGAGGGGGGATGTGGGAGGGGGAGGGGAGTGGGGGAGGGTGGGGAGGGTGAGGGGAAAGGGTGAGGGGGGAGGGAGGGAGGAGGGGAGGGGAGGGGAGGGGGGCGAGGGGGTGGGGAGGGGGTGGAGGGGAGGGGGGCGAGGGGGTGGGGGGGAGGGTGAGGGGGTGAGGGGGAGGGGGAGGGCGAGGGGTGTGTGGGGGGAGGGGCAGTGGGGAGGGTGGAGTAGGGGGAGGGGGTGAGGGGGAGTAGGGGGAGGGGGTGAGTAGGGGAGGAGGGGAGCAGGGGGAGGAGGGGGGAGGAGAGATGGGAGGAGGGGAAGGGGGAGTGGGGGAGGGAGGGGGTGGGGAGGGGTGGGGTGGGGAGGGGGAGGGGTGGGGAGGGGGAGGGGGGAGGGTACCAGCAGTGTAATAATGAGCTGATGATCCAAATAGATTTTATATTAGATGAGTGGAGAGGGGGTTAATCATTGAAGTTGTTTTTTTGGATTCTTTCATCACGTAACAGATAAATAGAACACACAAAGGATAGCAACAATGCGTAATGACATCGTCAACGAAACAAGAACAAAGCTTGACACTAACTTCAATCCATATTACAGACGTCAACCTACTTGTAATAAATGCGGGGCACTGCCCTCTCGTGTTTATGCAAACTGGAAACGGGTCATGATACTGGTGACTGAATGCTTCCGCATTACCCGACAGCTAGAGGAATTGGCTAATATGACAATTCTTTTTTTTACTAGTCTATCTCCAAGTGAAGACCAAGATCGACATCAGATCAGGCAATGGGCAAATAATTGGACCAAAGAGAAAGGGGCAAGAAAACCATCTTGGATGCCAGGAAAATCCCTGAAGAAAACAAGGAGAGCAGCTCATTGGGGAAAAGGGAAAGCAGGGAGGAAAATGCCCCAGGAAGACTCCCTCAGCTGCAAAGGACATAAATGATCTCAGTGGGGAGAAACAGGGTGAGGGGCTGCAGTTAATGAGAAGTAAAATACCTCGGTCTATGTGGAGAGGGGAAACTATCTCAGCATCATTGGGGGGAAATCCTTCATTTTATGCAGACTAATTAGGACAGGAGTCGGCCACTCAGAGTTCAAGTATTCAGTGAGATCATGGCTGATCTGATAGTAATTTCAAATCTACATCCCTCTGAAAGCTCTTAGTACGCACACTGCAGGCATCTCCAACACCCAGAGCAGTGTACGTACCTGAGCTATTGTCTCTGAAATTTTTGAAGGATTCAACAATACAGATATTAGTTTGTGATTGTGACACAACCAACAGAAGCAGACAAAGTTTGTGCCGTTTTTGTCAGTGCCAGGCGCCAGAGTGTTAATGATACCAGTCCCAAGGCTGTAGAAAAATGTTCATACCTTGGTAACATGCTCTGTAGAGATTCGATTATTGTTGAATATTTCCATTCAGAAAGCAAGTTCTACCCGCAACCACCTCCGTGATGGCCTCTGGAAACAGCATAGCATTAAACTCAAAGTCTCGCCCTTACTGTCCTTACCAACCTGCTGTATGGAGTAGAATCCTGGGTCTGCTGTAGGCACCACATCTGGAAGCTTCCAGAACTATTGGAATGTTCCACCGGAATCCGATGGACATGAAATGGCCTGCTGATATTTTCATGGCTCTGTGTCTCGCTATATCTGATAGCTTCATTGAAATGGTAAATTTCATGATTATAAGATTCTAATGAAATTCTCTCACTGATGCAGGATAACATGGAAGATTCACTATCCACATGTATTGACTAAAGATCATCCTAACAGAAAGTGATTCCTTAGAGAAGAATCCTTGCATTTATAATTATTACAACCAAGTCTGAGGGAATGAGCATTACGTTGAGTCCACATCTCTCCTTTATTTTTTGGACAATACAATATGCCACGGGGCAGCACGATGTCACAGTGGTTAGCACTGCTGCCTCACAGCACCAGAGACCCGGGGTGATACAATGCCACAGTGGTTAGCACTGCTGCCTCAGTGCCAGGGACCCGGGGCGACACGGTGTCACAGTGGTTAGCACTGCTGCCTCACAGCGCCAGGGACCCGGGGCGACACGGTGTCACAGTGGTTAGCACTGCTGCCTCACAGTGCCAGAGACCCGGGGCGACACGGTGCCACAGTGGTTAGCACTGCTCCCTCACAGTGCCAGAGACCCGGGGCGACACGGTGTCACAGTGGTTAGCACTGCTGCCTCACAGTGCCAGAGACCCGGGGCGACACGGTGCCACAGTGGTTAGCACTGCTCCCTCACAGTGCCAGAGACCCGGGGCGACACGGTGCCACAGTGGTTAGCACTGCTGCCTCACAGCACCAGGGACCCGGGGCGACACGGTGCCACAGTGGTTAGCACTGCTCCCTCACAGTGCCAGGGACCCGGGGCGACATGGTGCCACAGTGGTTAGCACTGCTGCCTCACAGTGCCAGAGACCCGGGGCGACATGGTGCCACAGTGGTTAGCACTGCTGCCTCACAGCACCAGAGACCCGGGGTGATACAATGCCACAGTGGTTAGCACTGCTGCCTCAGTGCCAGGGACCCGGGGCGACACGGTGCCACAGTGGTTAGCACTGCTCCCTCACAGTGCCAGGGACCCGG
This sequence comes from Scyliorhinus torazame, assembly GCF_047496885.1. Classification (NCBI taxonomy): domain Eukaryota; kingdom Metazoa; phylum Chordata; class Chondrichthyes; order Carcharhiniformes; family Scyliorhinidae; genus Scyliorhinus; species Scyliorhinus torazame. The sequence continues at coordinate 1,065,697 of NC_092722.1, forward strand.
GGCGACATGGTGCCACAGTGGTTAGCACTGCTGCCTCACAGCACCAGGGACCCGGGGCGACACGGTGCCACAGTGGTTAGCACTGCTCCCTCACAGTGCCAGGGACCCGGGGCGACATGGTGCCACAGTGGTTAGCACTGCTCCCCCACAGTGCCAGGGACTCGGGGCGACACGGTGTCACAGTGGTTAGCACTGCTCCCTCACAGTGCCAGAGACCCGGGGCGACACGGCGTCACAGTGATTAGCACTGCTGCCTCACAGTGCCAGGGACTCGGGGCGACACGGTGTCACAGTGATTAGCACTGCTGCCTCACAGCACCAGGGACCCGGGGCGACAAGGCGTCACAGTGATTAGCACTGCAGCTTCACAGCACCAGGGACCCAGGTGGCACAGTGGTTAGCACTGCTGCCTCACAGTGCCAGGGACTCGGGGCGACACGGTGTCACAGTGGTTAGCACTGCTGCTTCACAGCACCAGGGACTCGGATTCAATACCAACCTCGGGTGACTGTCTGTGTGGAGTTTGCACTTTCTCCCAGTGTCTGCGTGGGCTTCCTCCGGGTCCTCCGGTTCCATCCCACAGTCCAAAAGGTGTGCAGGTTAGGTGGATTGGCTATGCTAAATTGCCCGTGTCCAAAGGCTAGGCGGGGTTTCGGTGTTATGGGGATAGGGTGGGGGTCTGGGCCTGGGCCTGGATGGGGTGCTCTTTCAGATGGGTCGAATGACTTCCTTCTGCACTGTAGGATTTTAATATTCTTATAACATAGCATTGCTTCAGTGTCTGGGCAGATTGGGGGGTTCTTGTGGAACAGTCCCAATGTGAATCGCATGGGGATTGGGGTTTTGTTGTTTATAATGCCTGGTTACTATCAATCTCTGCATGTTTCTGCATCACTCTGTTCCCTGTTCTATTGAAATTGGCATACTCAGTGGATGAGTACATTCAGGGCTGTTATCAGTAGATTTTAGGTGCAGGGGGAATCAAGGGATATAGGAAGTGGAATTAATGCAATTCAGCCTGATCTGACTGAATTGGGAACTGATTGATGACAGCCATGGCTGAGTCCTGCTCCTATTTCTTGTCTGTTAAGCTAACTTTATCATCAATGTTCATTCTGTGATTTGTTGCTGTCTTATTCTTTGTGATCTCTATTCTAGTCAAGCTAAACTAATATGCAACCAATTTATTTAGCTGTGGTTGTAAATATCCTTTGTTTTTTTTAATCCAAGAGTTCCTCCCTTGGTGTTAATGTCTGTCTATTGTCTACACTTCAGTACGTTACGTTACCTCAAAATATTTCTCACATGGAATAAATGAGATGGCTGGCTGCTGAGATTCAGTGCAAGTTCCGAGGTCTCTGCACCGGTGGTTTTGGATCAAGAGATGACTCGGCAACACATGTAACTCGTAGCTAGTAACGCAGCTGCTTTCTGGCACAGACAGTCATTTGAGTAAGGTGGGGGAAGGGTTTAACAATGGTGTCACCCTGGGACAAAACAGCTTCATTAATTCACACCCCAGCCTTTCTCCAGATTGGGTACTGCTATAGTATTCCCACCAATCTTCGTTGAAGCAAACTTCTGGGTGGCAATGAGGTTGTCATGCAATCAATTCCTCAATACATTGAAGCTAAATAAAGGGGCTTATTGTACATTTCAGCTCACAGCTTCTACAACAACAATGTAAAGTGCCACCACTGATTTTCCCATTCTTTTGCAGACTGACAGGCTCCAGTATGGATAGATACTTCCTCGACTTTCTGACCCATAGACTACAATTAGTAAGAATAAACAACACCCCCTCCACAATAGTCCTCAATACCGGAGTCCCGCAAGGCTGCGTACTTAGCCCCCTACTATACTCCCTGTACACACATGACTGCGTGAATTTGGTTCCAACTCCATCTACAAGTTTGCTGACGACACAACCATAGTGGGCCGGATCTCAAATAACGACGAGTCAGAATACAGGCGGGAGATAGAGAACCTAGTGGAGTGGTGTAGCGACAACAATCTCTCCCTCAATGCCAGCAAAACTAAAGAGCTGGTCATTGACTTCAGGAAGCAAAGCACTGTACACACCCCTGTCTGCATCAACAGGGCTGAGGTGGAGATGGTTGACAGCTTCAAATTCCTAGGAGTGCACATCACCAAAAATCTGTCCTGGTCCACCCATGTCGACGCTACCACCAAGAAAGCGCAACAGCGCCTATACTTCCTCAGGAAACTAAGGAAATTCAGCATGTCCACACTGACGCTTACCAACTTTTACAGATGCACCATAGAAAGCATCCTATCTGACTGCATCACAGCCTGGTATGGCAACTGCTCGGCCAAAGACTGTAAGAAACTTCAGAGAGTCATGAACGCAGCCCAGTCCATCACACAAACCTGCCTTCCATCCATTGACTCCATCTACACCTCCCGCTGCCTGGGGAAAGCAGGCAGCATAATCAAAGACCCCTCCCACCCGGCTTACTCACTCTTCCAACTTCTTCCATCGGGCAGGAGATACAGAAGTCTGAGAACACGCACGAACAGACTCAAAAACAGCTTCTTCCCCGCTGTCACCAGACTCCTAAATGACCCTCTTATGGATTGACCTCATTAACACTACACCCTGTATGCTTCACCCGACACCTGTGTCTATGTATTTACATTGTGGACCTTGTGTTGCCATTTTATGTATTTTCTTTTCTTTTAAATTCATGTACTGAATGATCTGTTTGAGCTGCTCGCAGAAAAATACTTTCCACTGTACCTCGGTACACGTGACAATAAACAAATCCATCCAGGTGGTGAGTTACAATGTTTCTGATAGATGTGTCATTCTGCTATGCGCCCCCATGGGACTACATTGAGTTCACTTCTCTGAAGTTATAGTCGGCTTTTCTAGATGCTTTGGGAGCCTCATTAAAGTCAGCATTTACAGCGAGCAAATTTTATAATTAGGTTGCAAGGAATTTGAATATCTGAGCTCTACATCTAAATAGGTGTTAGACCTCTGGACAGCAAATCCCACCTACTTGTCCCTTCGTATTGAGTAATATTGAGTGATTCACCTGGTGCTACTCATCAAAACCACTCACTAAATCGCCCAGAGGTGGATTTACCTGTGCTGCTACTAGGTGGATTATATAGTGCAGGATATTTATAATGTACTAGTTCCTTCAGTGCTTTGAGACAATGGGTCAGATACTTGAGGGATGTTGATGGGACAAGATCACATTGCAGTGTTGGCTTCATATCATCCCTTTGGAAGCACTCATGGCAATAGGCTGTGTCCACAATGTTGCACCTGAAAATCTGGCTTGTGACAGTGACTATACATATTGGTTGCTTGCAGGGTGCAAAATTTGGAAACCTAAATGCAGAATCAGTGATTTATTTTTTAGCAATAGGTATAAAGAATAATAAACATTTGGACATTTATTAGTGTTCTTTTGGTGCATTCTGAAATAGGAGTGAATGATTAGAAAACATAAATCTGAACTGGTTTCAAAGGGAGCCTCTTGCCTTCACTGCCAGCTTTCATTAGGTTTGGTGCTTTGAATGTTCTGTCATTCATTCTGTTGTGAGCAGTGTTAGTCTGAGACACTGCAGCTGGAAAATAATTCCCCTCTGCAACACTTCGTTTTTTATTTGCCCAAAAGTCTGTCTTTTGGTTAAAGACCAAAGGCTTTCACATGCACTAAACCACATCCTAGACGGATTCACTTGGATTAATTCAGATAAAATACTTCTTCCATTTTAAATTCAACTTTGTCCTTCCTTATTTGTCCAACATTACCTCATTATAAACCTGTGCATGATAAAAACATCCGAACAAGGGGATGCCATTCTGCCCCTTGCTCCTGTTCCTCCAGTCAGTTCGATCCACATCCTAATTCTGTCCATGCACCTTGGTTTACATCACTCGCAAAATTCGAGTAAAAAAATCTGAGTTTTGACATTTTCAAACTTCAACAGCTTTTTGGGAGACAGGGTTCCAAATTTCCATACTCCTTGTTGCCCGAGACAAGGTATCGTTTGAGATGGACATATTAGAGTCACTGCATTATACTGGAATGTGAAAATATGCTGCACTGTGATAAACGTGCAGTCAGCTGTGAACTGAAAATAATCCTGCTTGGATATTCAGTCTGATTTTTAGATCAGCATTTTAAGTTCTCTGCATGTGTAATTCAGCAACACCGAGGACATCAAAATTTTCGCCGTTTGCCTTCCTTTGCTATTTGCCTTTTCCACTGAGATTTTGAAGTAGGTCACACTTTACAAAGATGGGCAGAGCCTCAATGGCATTCCCACAGCCACTCAGATTACTATCAACATGGAGAAGAAATCACCTCCGGCTGTTTTCAGCTCAATTATTGAGCACTTGCTTTGTGTTTCCAGAACTGTAAATGATGCCCCGGACAGCTACCAGCGCAGATGGATACTACCTCAGGATTATATTTCTTTGCTATTATATTATTATTGAATCTTGGTGAGTTTTCACTGAAAATGAAAATGCTTTAGAAGAAAACATGCAATTAAAGCCAGTAAACATAGAGAACATTGTCTTCATTTTTATACTAAAATTAGATGCAAAGCAAGTAATAAGGAATAATACAAATAATACAGCATCATTTGAATATTTTTGGACACTGGGCCAACAATACAGATCCATGTCAACAAATACAATTAGCGTGGGAACAATACATGAAGATAAAGAACAGTTGGGTTTAAATTAATTTTGGCAAGTAGCGCAAAGCATGTGCAAATTTGGCAGAATGTGTTATACTCCAGCATTACACCCTGTTGCAACCCGAGATCTATAATTTCAACACACATTTCCATCCAACATATACCCGAAAAATCTTCATTACTCACTTACCTTCATAAAAGCACCCAATTAAGTGGCTGTTAGAGCCACTAACAATAATAATAATTGCTTGTCACAAGTAGCTTCAATGAAGTTACTGGGAAAAGCCCTTAGTCGCCACATTCCGGCGCCTGTTCGGGGAGGCCAGTACGGGAATTGAACCCACGCTGCTGGCCTTGTTCTGCCTTACAAGCCAGCTATTTAGCCCACTGTGCTAAACCAGCCCTAATAACCATGCTGCTTGACTGAGACTTTAGACGATAGTCACAAATGCACATTTATATAGCAGTTTATGACCACCAGATGCCTCAATATGCTTTGCAGACAATAAAGTAACATTGGTAACTCGAGTAATGCAGGAAATATGGCAGCTAATTTGCCTCCAGGAAACTCCGACAGACTTCAATTTGACACTGACCAGATCATGCTTTTTGTTGTGTCTATTGAGGGATGAATATTTACAAGGACGCCACGGATAATGCCCCCTCTTCAAAATAATGCCGTCGATGTGTTGGGCCAAAAGCAGAGTATTTTGCCATTGTATCTCAAAGTTAACTTGTATTTTCTTTGCGTTTCAAAAGAATACAATGCAGTCTAGTAACTATCAGAACTCAGGTAAAAATACTGAATGTATCAGTCGTGTCAAAATGGGTCAACTTTATCATAGTGCATAAAGGAAAGACAAGATACCTTAAACCGTAAAGTGCATAATTAAAAATAGTCTGATTTAAATTTCTGCTACAAGGAAACATCAGCAATGCTGTCTCCTTTAATAAGATCAGAATAATGTAGCAAAACCGCAGGCAAAAATGCATAATGTGCAAATCGGAGTATTTTGTGTAAACCTTTGCAGATTAACCCATTATTGTGGAACAGCCTGGTTCATTAGCAAGAATATTAAGCAAAATGACCAGCAATTCTGAAAGACATTGCTGACACCATCACAGAAACGAATTAACTGAAATGCAGTAACATTAACGACCAAATGCATCCAGCTGTGATCGGAAGGCCCACATGACACCCAGCTTCAAAAGGTACAAATGTGAATTGTCCTTCCCAGATCCTCCGAGAGTTTTTGGACAAGACACTGCGATTTCAGGAATTTGGTGGGAGTAGTTTATGGATTCTCTAACAGTAGCTATACAGGAGGACAGATTATGTACCAAGAAACAATGGGGGCTTGCAGGAAAGGTACTGCAATAATCGTAGCTGAGTTTAATCTTCTTATAGATTGGACAAATCATATTGACAAAAGGTAGTATGCAGGATGTGTACATAGAGCAATATGTTCTGGAACCTACCAGGATATTTTGAACCGATTACTGTATAACAAGACGGGATTAATTAAAGAGCTAATCATGAATAATCCTCTACGCAAATTCAGTTTGAGTGAGAAACGGGGTTCCATAACGAGTGTCTTAAAGGCAATTACAAGGGTATGAAAACAACATTGGCTAAAGTGGACTGGGATATTCAAAGAAACATTTCATAATCCTCAACAAAGATATATTCCACTGAGGAAGAAATACTCTTACAGAAGAATGCACCATTCATGGCTAACAAAGGAAGTTAAAAGTGGTATCAAATTAAAAGACAAGATATACAATGCTGCAACGATTAGTGGCAGACCAGAAGATCGGGAAAGTTTTATGAAGTAGCAAAAAATTATTTAAGGGAGAAAATGGAGTGAGAGAAAACTAGGAAGAAATATAAAAACTGACAGCAAGAGTTTCTACACACATAAAAATAAAGGAAAAGAATAGCTAAATTGAGCATTGCCTGCCTAGAGGACAAGATTGGGAAATTAATAGTGGAAAGAGAGGAGGTGGCAGAGGCTTTGAGCAAGTGTTTTGCATCCATCAGAAGACAAAAAATCCAAAAATAGTAGGAAATCATGATGCAAAGTAGGGAAGAACACAGGAAAAAATATAATAGGAATACGAATGGAACATAAACCAAATTCCCTGGACTTAATGAACTGCTTCCTCGGGTCTTGAAGTGACTGTTGAGATAGTTGCTGCATTGGTTATAATCTTTTAAAGTTCCCTAGATTCTGGAAATGTCACATCAGATAAGAAAACAGCAAATATAACTCCTCTGTTCAAGGAGGACAACAGGAAACTATAGGTCAGTTAGCCTAACGTCTGTCAGGAAAATGGTAGAATCCATTATTAAGAAGCTGGTAACCAAACATTTAGAAAATCATAATACAATCACAGTCAACATGGTTTTGTTACAATTCTTTGAAGATGCAACAAGCCAGGTGGACAAAGGAAACCTAGAAGATGTGATGTACCTTGATTTCTAAAAGGCATTTGATAAGCTGCGACATAAACAGTTTTACAATATTCATCAATTATTTGTATGAGGGAACCAAAAATAATATTTCCAAGTTTGCTGTTGGCACAAAACCTGGTGGGAATGTGAGTGGTGAGGCGGATGTTAAGCGGCTTCAAGGTAATTTAGACAAGTTGAGTGGATGGCAGATGCAGCATAACATGGATAAATGTGAAGTTATCCACTTCCAACAGAGAAACAAAATGGCAGAGTATTACTTAAATGGTGATCGATTGGGAAATGTTGATGTACAAAGGGAGTTGGGTGTTCTTGTACACCAGTCACTGAAAGCAAACATAGAGGTGCAGCAAGCAGTTAGGAAGGTTCACGGTTATGCACTGGAGCAGACGGTCCCAGAATGGAACCTGGCTGTGGACAGGTTTCTCCGTCCCGCCGAGCCAGAGTTCTGGTTCAGCACGTCGTTGGGATTCTCCATTTCGCCAGCTGATCAATGGGGTTTCCCATTGTGGGGCAGCCCCACGTCGTCGGGAAACCCCCGGGCTGCCGGCAAAATGGAAAATCCCGATGGCGGAGAATTCAGCCCCGTAACATTTACTTTTTTTCATAAAATGTGGAGGAACAGAGTCACTGGACTACTAATTAGTTTTCACAAGAAAAAACATTTATTAAACATGAAAAAGTTGGATTATGATACACACACCCCATTATCTTAACAACTACACACAGGTTTTAGGTTCAACAAAGATTGCAAAGTACATCTTAATCTATAATGGTCTCATTAACATAAAGTCCCTTTTAAGCATACAAGATGACTGTGGTCAAATACACTCTTCACTCTAAACCCAACTTATTGTCTGTAGATTTCCCCTCACAATCCCCCCAGATAATGATCACGAGAGTTTCCCAATTTGGCTCACAAAAACACACTTTGAAATCTTCTCTCATAATAATGCTTTCCCTTGGCAGTTTTCATTCCAAAACCCAGACCAGGTTTTCCAAATTTTCGGCATCTGTATTCTTAACCATTACTCCACAGTATAGCTTTTTTTCCAGCAAGGCTGAGCACAATGTTCCCTCTTCAGCCACCAACTGCTTTGAGCAGAGTTGCGAGAACTGCCTTCTCTCTCACTGCCTATCTCCAACTTCAATCAAATTAGCTGAACTAAATAACTTCTCTTCCTCACAAGGGTCCAGTTGCTGAGCAACCACTGCTGATTTACTTATTCTTCATAGCATAGCCATTTCTAAGCACAATAGAAACACAGCTGGAACTTAACCAACTCTCTCACAGACACCTTTGTCCAGCATGAACCAAACAATATCCTTTACCCTTCCAGGCACGGAAACATGAAAGTAACATTTCTAATGTTTACCAATACAAATATAAATCCCTTAAAACTACCTGTTCTCCAAACAGTATGTTGGCCTTCATTGCGAGAGGATTGGAGTACAGGAGCAAGGACGTCTTACTACAGCTATACAGGGCCTGAGTGTGATCACACCTGGGCATATTTGCCATGGAAGAAGTGCAGAGAAAATTCACCAGACTGATTCCTAGAATGATAGGATTGTCGTATGAGGGGAGATTGCGTCGACTGGGCCTGTATTTATTGGAATTTAGAAGAATGAGAGGGGATCTAATTGAAACGTATAAAATTCTGACAGGGCTGGTCAGACTGGATGTAGGGATGTTGCTTCCCCTGGCTGGAAGGGTCTAGGACAAGGGGTCACAGGATATCTGGTAGGCCATTTAGGACTGAGATGCGGAGAATCTGCTTCACGCAGAGGATGGTGAACCAGAGGAATTCTCTACCACAGAGGCTGTGGAGGACAAGTCACTGAATGTATTTAAGAACAAAATGTATAGATTTCTAGACTCAAGGTGTCAAGGGGTATGGGAGAGCGCAGGAGTATGGGGTTGAGATGATGAGCCACAGTCATACTGAATGGCCTGCTCCTATTTTCTATGTTACACGAGATGGCGTTGGTGGTGTTTGAAAAGCACGAAAAGAGGACTGGCTTACAGAAAACAGGCAGATAGATCATTTTCAGGTTGGCAGACTAAGTAGTGGGGTGTCACAGGGCTCAGTGCTGGGGTCTCAACTATTTACCATCTATATTAGTAATTTTGTTGAAGGGACTGTCGATACTGTGGCCAAATTTGCTGATGTTACGAAGATAGGTAGGAAAGCAAGTTGTGAGCAGGATAGAAAGTCTGCAAAGGAATGTAAATGGGTGAAGTGAATAGACAAAAGTATGTGTGTGAACATGTAAGCTGTCCACTTTGGCAGGCTGGAAGAATAGAAAAGAGTATTATTTAAACGGAGAGAGATGTCAGAATGGTGCGGTAGAGGGATCTGGGTGTCCCAGTGCATGAATCACAGTCAGCATGCACGTGCAGCAAGTCATTGGGAAGGGAAATGGAACATTGGTCTTTATTTTAACGGGGATGGTGTATAAAAGTCTTGCTGCAACTGTGCATGGTATTGGCGACAGCACGCTGCGCACAGTGTTGGTCACCTTACATAAGAAGGAACAAACATTGGAACCAACCAATTAGAAAGTTAATTAGGCTGGTTCCTGGAATGAGGAGGTTAGCTTATGAGGAGAGGCTGAGCAGTTTAGGCTTATACTCACTGGAGTTTAGAAGAATGAGAGGGGATTGTATTGAAACAAAAAGATTCGGGGGGGGGGGGGGGGTGGACAGTATAGAAGCAGAGAGGATGTTTCCCCTGGCGAGGAATCGAGAACAAGGGGGGACAATTTCAAACAAAGGGGTCTGCCATTTGTGACAGGAAGAGGAACTTCTCTCATAAGGTTGTTCATCGTTGGAATGTTCCTCCAAATGAGTGGTTGGGGCTGGGTCATACATTCAAGGCCGGGCTAGACAGATTATGAGGAGTGGGCAGGAAAGTGGAATTAAGGTCACAATCAGATCAGCTGTGCTCTTATTGAACAGCAGGGAACACTCAAGGGGCTGAAAGGCCTACCCCAGCTCCTATTTCTTACATTCTCATGGGATGCTGGCGAGAGATTTGAATATTAATTACAGGTAAACACACCTTTCAGTAATGTCGGATCATCCACCCACAGGAATTGAAAAATGTAGAAGGAAAAAGCCAAACAGAAATGAACTAACTTTACCAAACATATATATTGGCACATCATTTTCTGTTTATACATAAATTGCTTTCATCCTTTTTGCCCGGTACAATTTCCTACCAGCATCCATTTTATTATAGAAAGAGCTGGAACAAAATGGGATTATTCAACTATTATACAATGGGACAATTCTGGAGATAGCATTTCTACAAATGGGACATTTCTTAGGAACAGGCAGGGCTTCATAACAAGCCATACAAGAGCAGACCTGGCCACACTCGAGGAACACACAGGACCGGTCCCTGGTCAGACAAATGGCACAAGCGTTTTGTGGGACCTCGTCCTCGGTTAGGTCAAGCTCTTGCAAACGTTGTTTCTTCACCGCCAACATTTCTCTCTGCAGCCTCGACTGGTCCTGTTCCGTTTTGTAGCATTTGTACTGTCGCCGCAATATGAACAATAATGTTGCACAAGTGATAATTCCGAACACCAAAGTCAGGATCTTCCACAGCTTTGCTTTCGACTCCTGCTTTCGAACGAGGGAATCAAAGTCCAGTCGACTTAAGTAGTACTGTAGCCCCTGTTTCGGAGGCTGCAGCTTAATAAAGTTACTGTCTAGTACAAGTTCCCCAACCCCAGTTATTATGTCCTTGTCTCTCAGCATTTCTTCAGTCTCTTTGATTCCCTTTGGCCGTTCCCCACTGATGTAATGGCCAATTATATCAGTAAACGTTTGGGCTGCAGGGTGAAACTTTTCAAACACAGTTTCGAGGTTTAGTTCGGATGACTCCAAGGGTTTTATCACCCTCACTGATACACCAGGGTTGCAATCAGGAGGCACAAGGTCAAAGGGTACAGTGTTAGTCCTTTGATGGATAATCTTTTCACAGTCATTCCTGTTGAATGCAAAGTGAAATCTATAGATAAAGGATTACAAACAGCAACTCTCACTTGTGCAGTATTACTGTGCACTGCACCAGTTTAACGCTCATTTAAGCCCACAGGACGTTTTATTCAATGTACTCCCTGATGCGCAATCAATTACTCTCAAGACGAAGTGTTTCCATAACTGAAGGCTTTAATCTGCTAGAACTCTTCCCCAGCAGCTTCGATACAGAAAGTGAAGGCTGCTGGGACCGGTTCTTATACTCCGCCTCTCAAGGTGGATCTACGTACATCAGCCAATGGTAGGCTCCTGGGTCTAACCAATGGTCATCCACCTCTTAGGTACCGCAATACCTGGTATTACCACATTCACCCCCTGTTAAAAAAGAGCCCGGTGGGGTGATGGCCAGCGTTAATAGTTGCCTTTCGCATGGTATGACCAGGTATGGAGGTACCGTGATGTCGAGGGTATTAACAAAGTGTTCATAGTGCAGCAATCAGTCGATCGGGTGGCCTGGTCGTCCTTCTGGAGCGTCTGGGCTTCGGCGGTGATTCTGATGGGGGTACCGACGGTTGCGACTCCGGGAGCGTGATGTCGTCCTCCCAGGCAGCTTCGTCACCCCGAGGCGGCGCTGTTGGGGCAAAGGGTGGACAGGGGGGGAAAGCGCCTGTAGGGGGCGTCGGTATGTGTTCGGGCCTAGGCAGGAGCGGCGGGAGTACTGACCCTCCAGTTAGGTGCTGTGGGGAGGGTGGGGGTGGGGGCAATGGTTCAGGTGCGCGTGGGGTTCCGGCGGGCGGCAGGTCCCGAAGGGAGACTGTGTCTTGGCGACCGTCAGGGAACGCTACGTAGGCGTACTGAGGGTTGGCGTGCAGCAGGTGGACCCTCTCGACCAACGGGTCCGACTTGTGCGCCCTCACATGTTTCCGAAGCAGGATGGGTCTGGGTGTCGCTAGCCAGGTTGGGAGCGAGGTCCCGGAGGAGGACTTCCTGGGGAAAACAAGGAGACGTTCGTGCGGTGTCTGATTGGTAGTTGTACAGAGCAGTGACCGGATGGAGTGGAGGGCCATCGGGAGGACGTCCTGCCAGCGGGAGACTGGGAGATTCCTGGACCGTAGGGCCAGCAGGACGGTCTTCCAGACCGTTCAGTTCTCCCTCTCTACCTGCCCGTTTCCCCGGGGGTTGTAACTTGTCGTCCTGCTCGAGGTGATGCCCTTGCTGAACAGGAATTGACACAGTTCGTCGCTCATGAAGGAGGACCCCCTATCACTGTGTATGCATGCGGGGAAACCGAACAGTGTAAAGATACCCTGGAGGGCCTTGACGACGGTGGTTGTGGTCATGTCTGGGCAGGGGATGCCGAATGGGAACCGGGAGTACTCGTCAATCACGTTCAGGAAATACGTGTTGCGGTCGGTGGAGGAGGGGGCCTTTGAAATCCATGCTGAGGCGTTCAAAAGGACGGGAAGCCTTTATCAGGTGCGCCCTCTCTAGCCGGTAGAAGTGCGGTTTGCACTCTGCGCAGATTTGGCAGTCCCTGGTGACGGTCGTGACCTCCTCGATGGAGTAGGGCAGGTTGCGGGTCTTGATAAAATGACAAAAACGAGTGACCCCCGGGTGGCAGAGGTCCTCGTGGAGGGATCGGAGGCGGTCCACTTGTGCGGTGGCACATGTGCCGCGGGACAGGGCATCAGGAGGCTAGTTTAGCTTCCCCGGACGGTACAAGATCTCGTAATTGTAGGTGGAGAGTTCGATCCTCCACCGCAAGATCTTGTCGTTCTTAATCTTGCCCCGCTGCGCATTATCGAACATGAAGGCAACCGACCGTTGGTCCGTGAGGAGAGTGAATCTCCTGCCGGCCAGGTAATGCCTCCAGTGTCGCACAGCTTCTACTATGGCCTGGGCCTCCTTTTCGACTGAGGAGTGGCGGATTTCGGAAGCATGGAGGGTACGGGAGAAGAAGGCCACGGGTCTGCCCGCTTGGTTGAGGGTGGCCGCCAGAGCTACGCCGGACGCATCGAACTCGACCTGGAAGGGGAGGGACTCGTCGATGGCGCGCATCGTGGCTTTTGCAATGTCTGCTTTGATGCGGCTGAAGGCCTGGCGGGCCTCCGTCGACAGGGGGAAGGTTGTGGACTGGATCAGGGGTCGGGCTTTGTCTGCGTAGTTGGGGACCCACTGTGCGTAATAGTTGGAAGAACCAGAGGCAGCACTTTAGGGCCTTGGGGCAGTGAGGGAGGGGGAACTCCATGAGGGGGTGCATGCGCTCAGGGTTGGGGCCTATGACTCCACTTCGCACTACGTAGCCCAGAATGGCTAGACGGTCGGTGCTAACGGTGCTAAACACGCATTTATCCTTCTTGTATGTCAGGTTAAGGATTTTCGCGGTCTGTAGAAATTTGCGGAGGTTGGTGTCGTGGTCCTGCTGGTCATGGCCGCAGATGGTGATGTTATCAAGATACGGGAACGTTGCGCGTAAGCCGTACCGGTCAACCATTCGATCCATCTCTCGCTGGAAGACCGAGACCCCGTTCGTGACACTGAAGGGAACCCTTAAAAAGTGATAGAGCCGCCCATCTGCTTCAAAGGCAGTGTACTGGCGGTCACCATTGCGGAGGGGTAGCTGGTGGTAGGCAGACTTGAGATCCACCGTGGAGAAAACCTTGTAATGCGCGATCCTGTTCACCAGGTCGGATATGCGGGGGAGAGGGTACGCATCCAGCTGCGTAAACCTGTTTATGGTCTGACTGTAGTCAATGACCATCCTATGTTTCTCCCCTGTCTTTACCACCACTACTTGAGCTCTCCAGGGACTGTTGCTCGCTTCGAAGACTCCTTCCCTCAGCAGCCTTTGGACCTCCGACCTGATAAATGTCCAGTCCTGGGCGCTGTACCGTCTGCTCCTGGTGGCGACGGGTTTGCAATCCAGGGTGAGGTTCGCAAACAGGGAAGGCGGGTCGACCTTAAGGGTCGCGAGGCCGCAGACAGTAAGGGGAGGTATAGGGCCGCCAAATTTAAAAGTCAGGCTTTGCAAATGGCACTGGAAATCCAGCCCAAGGAGGGTGGCTGCGCAGAGGTGCGGCAGCACATACAGGTGGAAATTGTTGAATTCCCTGCCTTGGACAGTGAGGTTCACTAGGCAGAACTCCTTTATCTCCACCGAGTGTGACCCGGAGGCCAGGGAGATCCTTTGATTTACGGGATGGGTGACAAGAGAACAGCGCCTTACCGTGTTGGGGTGAACAAAGCTCTCCATGCTCCCAGAGTCAATCAAGCAAGACGTCTTGTGGCCGTTGATGAAGACCGTCGTTGTAGCTGTTGCAAGCGTCCGGGGCCAACTCTGGTCCAGAGTCACCGAGGCCAGCTGGAGAAATTGAGGGTTCTGGTCGGGCAGCGTGTAGTCGGCTGTGCTGGGGGCCTGGGGCCCCATCCAAGATGGCGTCACCCATGGGTTGCACATGGTGTCCGGGGATGAAGAAGATGGCGGCGGTGAGGAACAAAATGGCGGCGCACACCCGTCCAGCGTGGTGTCCGGGGGGGGCAAAATGGCCGCGCCCGCGGGTCGCACGTGGCCTTAGGATAGGGGGGTGGCGGTGAGCACTGGGCAGTCGGGGCCTGAAAGGGGGGCTGCCGATTGTCGCTGGAGACCGCGGCCACGGTGCGGGCCTGGCAGACCCCCACATAGTGGCCCTTCTTGCCGCACCCTTTGCAGGTGGCGGTGCGGGCCGGGCAGCGTGGGCGGGGATGATTCACCTGCCCGCAGAAGAAACAGCGGTGTCCGGCGGTGTGAGCGGGCCGTCTCGACGCGCAGGCTTGCGGGGTCAGGTGAAAGGTCTGAGGGGCTGCCGCTACGGGGGCCACCGCGCGATCGGGTGCAAAGGACAGCGCGTTTTTATAGGCAACGTCCATGGACCCTGCCAGGGCCCGTGCCTCTGTAGGTCCCAGAGTGTCCATTTCTAGGAGCTTTCGGCGGATATCGGGGGAGGTCATACCTGCCACGAAAGCAACCCTGATCAAAAGTTCCGTGTGCTCGCTCCCCGAAACTGGCGGGCAGCCACAGTTTTGGCCCAGCACCAGCAACGCCCGGTAGAAGTCTTCCAACGTTTCCTCGGGGCTTTGCCTCCTAGTCGCCAGCAGGTGACGAGCGTAGATCTGGTTCACAGGGCGGATATAATGTCCTTCTAGCAGCTCGATCGCGGCAGCATAATTCTCCGCCGCCTCGATAAGAGGGTAGATCCCAGGGCTGACCCCTGAGCGTAAGAGATGCATCTTCTGTCCTTCCGTGGGGGTGTCGGCGGCCGTGTCGAGGTAGCCCTTAAAGCACGCCAGCCAATGTTTGAAAATAGCAGCAGAGTTGTCCGCGTGGGGGCTGAGCTGAAGGCACTCCGGTCTCATACGGAGATCCATCCTTCCAACTGAAGTTGTAGCAGATTAAATTGATGCGCAATCAATTACTCTCAAGACGAAGTGTTTCCATAACTGAAGGCTTTAATCTGCTAGAACTCTTCCCCAGCAGCTTCGATACAGAAAGTGAAGACTGCTGGGATGGCACCGGTTCTTATACTCCGCCTCTCAGGGCGGAGCTACGTACATCAGCCAATGGTAGACTCCTGGGTCTAACCAATGGTCATCCACTTCTCAGGTACCGCAATACCTGGTATTACCACACTCCCAACTTGCCCCAGGAAGAAAATACTGATTTCACCGTGTCATGTTTCTCTAAAATACTTTTCAGACAAAGAAACCCATACAGGCTCTTCATTCATTTTGGGCCTCTCCAATTGGCTCAATGATAAAGGGTTTGATTGATTGGTGCGAGGAGTCCAGTCTGTGTCTGCAACAGTCTGAACAGAGGTGTAGGCTAACGGTGAGATCTCCCTCGTTCTTTCCAACAGTTACTGAGGGATATACGGAGTCACTTTGTGCAATGCGCTTCCCATGGCAAGCATTTCAGAATGAAAGGGAGACTGGGCGTGATTAAACAGGACTGAAACAGAGTTTGCAGCGAGAACAACACCGCTATTTAATGGCACTTTGAGCCTTGGCGAGGAATGCCCCACCAAGGCCACGTTTACATCAGGGCTCACCAGTGCAGGAAGAGTAGTCACGGATTGGGGTGTCATTTCTAAATGACAACCCAATCTTTCGACCCGCCTCAGCCACCCCACTGCGGCCTCCAGGCCCCCCACTGCACCCAACTTACCTCTGACAGGGTCCTCGAGCACCCCCTCACCCCACCTCTTAAAGGAAAAGCACCCAGTTCCCGATCCCTGGCACGGGCAATCTAGCACCTTGGCACTGCCGGCCCGGAGTGCCCCTGGCAGTGCACCCAGGTGCTCTGGCATTAAGGTGCCAGCTGGCAGTGCCAAGGTGCCCAGCTGCCAGGGGAGTGTCAGGGTACCACCCTGTGCAGAACCTGACCACCAAGGAACCTCCAATTGCCTGCAAGACCCGCGCTCCCATTACGCCTGGCCCACGTTTGTGTGGAAACCAATGCTAAACAGTGCCATGGCGAGGTCTCCCGTTTGAATGTCGCAAATCACGTGCAAGGCCTCTTGCGAGATTTAATGGCCTTGTTGCGTCAGGCACGGCGAGGCTGGTAAATCGCGCTCGCTGTTTGCCAGTCCAGCATTGCCAGTAACCGAGTAATGAAGTTCAAAGTGCCAATATTTACTTTTATTGAACAGCAAACCATAGGGCAAAATAAACCCTTTAGCACAAATTCCACTAAGGAGGTCCTACAATCAGAATTTAGGGAGTTAGCAGATAAGTTAAAAAGTAGGACCTCAAAGGTAGTAATCTCAGGATTGCTACCAGTGCCACGAGACAGTCAGAGTAGAAATTCAAGAATAGTCAGAATGAATACGTGGCTTGAGAGATGGTGCAGGAGGGAGCGGTTCAGATTTTTGGGACATTGGAACCGGTTCTGGGGGTGGTGGGACTATTACAAATTGGATGGTCTACACCTGGGCAGGACTGGAACCAATGTCCTAGGGGGTGCTTTTGCTAACACTGTTGAGGAGGTTTTAAACTAATGTGGCAGGGGGATGGGAACCAGATTAGGAAGTTAAGAGGTCAGTAAAGAGGCAACTAAAGCCAGTAAGGTACTAGATAATAAACTCAATGTGACTAAGGGGAAGAGTAGACAGGGAAGAGATGATGAACGCAAAAAGACAGGTGGTCTGAGGTGCATTTGTTTCAATGCAAGAAGTGTAGCAGGTAAGGCAGAGGAATTTAGGGCTTGGATTAGTACCTGGGAATATGATGTTATTGGTATTACTGAGACTTGGTTGAGGGAAGGGCAAGACTGGCAACTAAATATGTCAGGGTATAGATGCTTCAGGATTCGAGCACTGAGGCAATATGGGTAGAGCTAAGAAACAGGAAGGGTGTAGTAACATTGTTGGGACTTTACTACAGGCCTCCCAAAAGCGAGCGTGAAGTAGAGGTACAAATATGTAGACAGATTATAGAAACATGTAGGAGCAATAAGGTGGTCGTGATGGGAGATTTTAACATCCCCAACATTGAATGGGACTCATGTAGTGTCGGAGGCGTGGATGGAGCAGAATTTGTAAGGAGCATCCAGGAGAGGTTTATTAGAGCAGTATGTAAATAGTCCAACTCGGGAAGGGGCCATACTGGACCTGGTATTGGGGAACGATCCCGGCCAGGTGGTTGAAGTTTCAGTCGGTGATTACTTTGGGAATAGCTTTAGTAAGTTTTAGAATACTCATGGACAAAGACGAGAGTGGTCCTAAAGGAAGAGTGCTAAATTGAGGAAAGGCCAAGTATAACAAAATTCGGCAGGAGCTAGGGAATGTGGATTGGGAGCAGCTGTTTAAGGGTAAATCCACATTTGAAATGTGGGATTCTTTTAAGGAAAGGTTGATTAGAGTGCAGGACAGACATGTCCCTGTGAAAATGAGGGATAGAAATGGCACGATTAGGGAACCATGGATAACGGGTGGAATTGTGAGACTAGCGAAGGTGAAAAAGGAAGCATACACAAGATCTAGACGATTTAAAACTGATGAAGCTTTGGAGGAATATCAGGAAAGTAGGACAAATCTCAAATGCGCAATAAAGAGGGCTAAAAGGGGTCATGAAATATCTTTGGTTAACAGGGTAAAAGGAAAATCCCAAAGCCTTTTATTTGTATACAAGGAGCAAGAGGGTAACTAGAGAAAGGATTGGCCCACTCAAAGACAAAAGAGGGAATTTATGAGTGGAGTCAGAGGAAATGGGTGAGATTCTTAAAGAGTACTTTGCATCGGTATTCACCAAGGAGAGGGACATGACGGATGTTGAGGCTAGGGATGGATGTTTAAATACTCTAGGTCAAGTCGGCATAAGGAAGGGGGAAGTTTTGGGTATTCTAAAAGGCATAAGGAAGGGGGAGGTTTTGGGTATTCTAAAAGGCATTAAGGTGGACAAGTCCCCAGGTCCGGATGGGATCTATCCCAGGTTACTGAGGGAAGCGAGGGACGAAATAGCTGGGGCCTTAACAGATATCTTTGCAGCATCCTTGAGCATGGATGAGGTCCCGGAGGACTGGAGAATTGCTAATGTTGTCCCTTTGTTGAAGAAGGGTAGCAGGGATAATCCAGGGAATTATACACCTGTGAGCTTGACATCAGTGGTAGGCAAACTGTTGGAGAAGAGACTGAGGGATCGGATCTATTCACATTTGGAAGAAAATAGACTTATCAGTGATAGGCAGCATGGTTTTGTGCAGGGAAGGTCATGTCTTACAAACCTAATAGAATTCTTTGAGGAAGTGACAAAGTTAATTGATGAGGGAAGGGCTGTAGATGTCATATACATGGACTTCAGTAAGACGTTTGATAAAGTTTCCCATGGCAGGTTGATGGAAAAAGTGAAGTTGTATGGGGTTCAGGGTATACTAGCTAGATGGATAAAGAACTGGCTGGGCAACAGGAGACAGAGTAGTGGTGGAAGGGAGTGTCTCAAAATGGAGAAAGGTGACTAGTGGTGTTCCACAGGGATCCGTGCTCGGACTACTGTTGTTTGTGATATACATATATGATCTGGACGAAGGTATAGGTGGTCTGATTAGCAAGTTTGCAGATGATACTAAGATTGGTGGAGTTGCAGGTAGCGAGGAGGACTGTCAGAGAATACAGCAAAATATAGATAGATTAGAGAGTAGGGCAGAGAAATGGCAGATGGAGTTCAATCCAGGCAAATGCGAGGTGATGCAGTTTGGAAGATTTAATTCAAGAGCGGACTATACGGTCAATGGAAGAGTCCTGGGGAAAATTGATGTACAGAGAGATCTGGGAGTTCAGGTCCATTGTACCCTAAAGGTGGCAACGCAGGTCGATAGAGTGGTCAAGAAGGCATACAGCATGCTTGCCTTCATCGGACGGGGTATTGAGTACAAGAGTCGGCAGGTCATGTTAGAGTTGTATCGGACTTTGGTTAGGCCACATTTGGAATACCGCGTGCAGTTCTGGTCGCCACATTACCAGAAGGATGTGCATGTTTTAGAGAGGGTGCAGAGGAGGTTCACCAGGATGTTGCCTGGTATGGAGGGTGCTGGCTATGAAGAAAGGTTGTGTAGATTAGGATTGTTTTCGTTCGAAAGACGGAGGTTATGGGGGGACCTGATTGAGGTGTACAAAATTATGAGAGGTATGGACAGGGTGGATAGTAACAAGCTTTTTCCAAGAGTGGGGGTGTCAATTACAAGAGGTCATGATTTCAAGGTTTGAGGGGGAAAGTTTAAGGGAGATGTGCGTGGAAAGTGTTTTACACAGAGGGTGGTGGGTGCCTGGAACGCTTTGCCAGCGGAGGTGGTAGAGGCGGGCACGATAGCATCATTTAAGATGCATCTAGACAGATATATGAACGGGCGGGGAACAGAGGGAAGTAGATCCTTGGAAAATAGAAGACAGGTTTAGATAAAGGATATGGGTCGGCGCAGGCTGGGAGCGCCGAAGGGCCTGTTCCTGTGCTGTCATTTTCTTTGTTCGTTGTTTGTAAGCTGACTGCAGGCCTCGCATTCCAGTAAATGGAATCTTTTGGTGCCATTTCTGGAACTGGAACAGCTTCTACAGGCGAAATTAAATCGCTGAGCCGGCAACTCCCCTTCCCCCCCCACCCCTCCAACAGGTCGGCAGTCCCCCTCCCCGAGGGGCCGGCACCCCCCCCCCCCCCCTTCCCGAGGGGCCGGCAGCACCCCCCCTCCCCGAGGAGCCGGCAGCACCCCCCCTCCCCGAGGAGCCGGCACCCCCCACCCCCCCTCCCCGAGGGGCCGGCAGCCACCCCACTCCCCGGGGGGTTGTGAAACTTACCAGATGTGGGTGGTTCGATTCCACACCATTTTATGTTCCTTTAAAACAAGTCGCTGGATAACCCCTTTGCAGCCATCCACAAACTGGCTATTGAGGGTTTCTTTGATAGGGTTAACCGCACCTAGAGGACAAAAAACATCTATAATTACATTGCCAGCTAACTGCACATATTCTTGGCACAGTTTCTGCAGCAATAGGCGAGGATGTAAGTACTTACCATCATTACCTTGCAACTCAGACTGCAACTTGTCAGGCGGGCGCGCAGGCGCCACGGGCGGGCGCCACGGGCAGATGCCACAGACGGACGGGCGCACGCCCACACTCTGGCGCGCGCCCACACAGCGTTGTGGAATGGCAAAACTTGGGACAATTGTCCCCTTGTTTTGAACTAAAGACAGCCTAATAAAGGCTGATGCATTCCGGAGTGAGAGATATTAACAGCATGTTGGAGTAACCTCCCTGACTGTGAAAGGTGATTTGATAAGTGTGCGGGCTCATTCCCTAACAAAATCATAGTTGCAAACTGTTTTTGTTTGTATCGTCTTTCTCTCCATGAATCCACTTGTATTTCTCAATCCTTATTTTGCTTTCTTGACGTGATTTAAATCTAATTTAGATTTCCTGATGTTGATTTCCTGGGTTGGGCTCTGGGCCCCTTAGTGAGGAATTTTCAGTCTGATTGGCTGAAGTGTCCTGCTATTCTTATCCCACATGCTCCCTGTTGAGGACACGATGCTGGAACAGACACAGGGCCATTGCAAGGATCTGCTCTAAAGCGGTTTACAATTTGTGGGCAACTGTCAGCGAGATAGACGGAAAGGCTGACGACAAAACCTAGCCTGTATTGTTTCAGCCAATATTCTTTTAAATTACCATCAAGAATGTTACTTCAATTAACAAAGTACAGGAACAGAACTATATAGCTGATAGAAATATTTCACTGTTATTTACTTAGTCTTGTTCCCTCTGGTCAATGGGTCAATAATCAGATTCATACACAGATTTAAAATCATGAGCACAATATCTACAGGGCAGAGGAGGTGATTTGTTTTTACTCTGTTATTGACGTCCGGAATTTTGTTTTATTAATTCATGGGCTGTGGGCCTCGCTGGGTCAGCATTTATTACCCATCCCCGAGGGCATTGAAGAGTCAACCACATGGCTGTGGGTCTGGAGTCACAAGTAGGCCAGACCGGGTAAGGACGGCAGATTCCTTCCCTGAAGGGACACGAGTAAACCAGGTGGGTTTGTACGACAATCGACAACGGTTTCATGGTCATTAGACGCAGATGTTTACTGAATTCAAATTTTACCACCTGCCAGGGCGGGATTCGAACCCAGAGCATTACCCTGGGTGTCTGGATTAGTGCAGCGCCAATATCACTACACCATTGCCTCCCTGTAATTCTATCCCAAAAGCTGGTGGAAGTTAATTCCATAAACAATTGTTAAAAGGGAGTCATTATGTACTTGAGGAATTTAAATAGTTACAGATGAAAAGCAGGGGCATAGGACTAAACGCCAGTGATCTTTCAAAAGAGCTAGCACAGCACAATGGGCCAAATGGCCTCCAGCTGCATGGGTTTCTAAGATAATTGAGAGGATTCAACTCTCAACAAAGTTGAACCCTCACTACAAACATATTAAGTTTATTTGGTGCCTGAATAGACAAGTGCCCCGACATTAAGATTTTTAACTGTTTGGACTTTTACTTGCAAACCTTATTGGGAAAACAAAGCTAACAGTAACCTACCTGCTGAGTGGACCAATCCTATCATTGCCAGAATTTGAATCATGACATGAACAACATTGATGTGGAGATGCCGGCATTGGACTGGGGTGAGCACAGTAACAAGTCTTACAACACCAGGTTAAAGTCCTGAACAACATTGACAGCAGACCACCAGTAGATGGAGCACAAACCTTAGAACATTTTCTTTTGTTTAATTCACAGAATTGGTTTGACCACACGGAGTACTGGTGGACAGCTCTGGTCTCCATATTAGTATACTGGACAAGGATGATACCAGAACGGAGAGAATATTTTTACCCAGAAAGGTTGAACGATATTGGGATTTCTGTTGAAAAGGAGAAGGCTGGTGGAGCGTTGTATGACTATCTGTTTGACAGGTTTGGCATGGAAAATATGTTTCCACTTGTGGGCCATAGGTACAGGATAAGCCATGAATAAATCCAATAGGAATTCAGGAGAAATGTATTCACTACAACAAGGAGTTTGAGGTGAATAGAACACATGGGTTAATGGTGAAGCTGAATAAACACAAGGGAATAAGGGGGAAAGGTGGGTGGAAGGTTGTGTGGGACATAAACACCAGTATGGATCAATAGGGCCGAATGGACTGGTTTCTGTGCTGCAAATACAACGTAGGACAGAAATAAAATTTTGCAACAGAAAAGGAGACCATTTGGCCCATCATTCACATGCCAGCTCTTTGGAAGAACTGTCCAATTAGTTCTACATCCTCACATCTTCATCCACAGCTCTGAATTTTCCTTCTCCTTTTCAAGTGTATATCAAATTCATTTGTGGAAATTGCTATTGAAACTACTTCCCCCACTCTCTAAGATTGTCTAGTGCAGTTCGTGACAGCTCTGTGTAAAATATTTCTCCTCGTCTTCCCTTTGATAACCGTGTTCTGTGGAATCTAGAGCGGACAGGCCCACTACTTAACAAAGCAACAATGAATCCTTTGGAGCCTTTACTCAAATGCAATCTATTGGGAGTTACCTTGCTGCTCTTCGCTCAGCTCTGCTGCTGCACTGAATATGGCAGAAATTTTTATTTTACAAAGGCACGAATGCTAAAATGATGAGATTGAAAATATGCAAAAAGTTCCAAACAGTTTAAAAATCAAAGAATAGTGGTACAGGGAGTATAATCATGCTTGCCAACTAATTTCATTCTGCTAAGCGCCAGAGTACATGGACCCAATTCACTCGGCTTCTCACCATTGGTCAATTTTCATATCCTCGTGCCAACCTAGTGAACCTTGGCTGTATCATCACTGATGTAAGTGTATCCTCCCTTAACTATGGAGAATAAAATATTCCAGGTATGGTTTCACCAAAGTGCCATGTAACTGTAGCAGGACTTTGTGTCCCCTCCTCCACTCCCCCTGTCCTAGAGGCCAACATCTGCCTTCCTCATTGCTTGCTGTACTGCCATGCTGACTTGTTTTTCCTTGTACACCCAAGTCTCTGAACATTAACATTAAAAGTTTCACACTTACATTCTGCTTTACTATTCTGTGAATAACCTCACTCTTCCCTACAGTATATCTGCCATCAAACTGCCCACTCATGTAACACGTCCACATTGCTTTGCAGTCCCTCTGCCCCTTCCCACATCATACCCATCCCACCTAGCCTGGTCTCCTCAGCCAACTTGTATACATTACCCAGTCTTCCTTAAATTCAGTCTCTTCATTAATACAGACTGTAAATAGTCGAGGCCCCAGCACAGATTCCTGTGGCCCTCCAGTAGTCAGTCTGCCAATTGGAAAAGGCCCCGTTTATATCCACTCTTGATTCCTATCCAAGAACCAATCCTCTATCCATGTTAATAACGCCATGAGCCCTTATCTTGCCTATTCACCGTTTGTCTGGGATCTTATCAAATAGATTTGGAAATCCAGATATACTACATCTACTGTCTCCACTTTACCTCCCCTCCTTGCTACATTCAAAAACACTTTGATGAACACGATTTCCTTCTTTGAAAACCATGTTGTCTTTTATCATACGATTGCGTGTGTGTGTCCCCGCGCGTGCGTATACGTGTTTCGGCCCACATCAACCGTGAGCCCAAATAATCACAGGTAAGTATAGCCCCCAGGGGACGCGCGGGGGGGGGGGGGGGGGGGGGGGGGGGGGAAGAGAAGAGACAGGGACATGGCCGGGTAGTACCCTGGCACTCCCAGGGGCTCCCCTCTGGGGAACAAAGAACAAAGAAATGTACAGCACAGGAACAGGCCCTTCGGCCCTACATCCTATTCATGTATTTGTCAAGATGCCCCTTAAATGTCACTATCGTCCCTGCTTCCACCACCTCCTCCAGCAGCGCGTTCCAGGCACCCTCTACCCTGTGTAAAAAAAACCTGCCTCGTACATCTCCTCTAAACATTGCCCCTCGCACCTTAAACCTATGCCCCCTAGAAATTGTCCCCTCTACCCTGGGGAAAAGCTTCTGACTATCCAAAACAGAGGAAGCAGAGGAGAGATTTCATTGAGATGAACAAGATTGTGAGGGGCCTGGAGAGAATGGATGGGAAGGGCCGGATTACATTCGCAGAGTCAGTGACTAGGGGCAGAGAGTAAAGTGATTGACAGAAAGATTAGAGGGAAGAGGAGGGAAGAAATTTCACCCAGAGGGTTGTTGGGGGTTGCTGGGGCAGCGTGGTAGCACAAGAGAGAAAATGCTGGAAAATCTCAGCAGGCCTGGCAGCATCTGTAGGGAGAGAAAAGAGCGAACGTTTCGAGTCCGATGACTCTTCGTCAAAACTAACAGACAGAGAAAGTGGGAAATATTTATACTGTGGAGTGAGAATGATGAGTCATAGCCACAGAAACTCAGGGAAACCGGGTACTAATGGCCACAGAAACCAAGGGGGAAGAGAGCTAATGGCAGTCCCCAGAGAGAACAAAAGATGTGAAAGGTCAAACAGCAGAGAAACTAACATCAGAGGGTGAACTGTAGATGTGGGGGGAGGGGAAGGGGGAAGCAAAGAGGAGAAAGGTTAAGGAAAGGTGGATAAGATTGGGGGGGGGTGGGGAAGAGAGATAAAAAATATATTAAGACAGAAATAAATGGTAAAAGACAGTTAAAATGAAATGAAAACAAATGGGTTGGGGTGGGGTAGAGCTGATCATCTGAAGTTGTTGAATTCGATGTTCAGGCCGGAAGGCTGTAGCGTGCCTAACCGGAGGTGAGATGTTGTTCCTCCAGTTTGCGTTGAGCTTCTCTGGAACATTGCAGCAGGCCAAGAACAGACATGTGGGCATGGG